>NW_006408690.1:756640-763578 GCF_000296735.1 Chrysochloris asiatica
TTGTATAATAGGGTAGCTATGAGTCAGAACAACAAGAATAACTTAAATGGGCATGGCTCCTACCTCTCAAATTCTGAAAGGACCTGATGTTGGAATTTGAACCATCTTTCTAGCTGATATGAAAGTTTGTATTAAGACTTATTTCCATTCCCCATTCTTCCCTTCTTGATTTTATAAACAAGAGCAGCTTTCTGGGTAGCATGACAGCTCTGGCGTTACATTAATCTCCTTTTGTATCTCTTAATGACAGTGTGGTGGTTCCCAAGGATAATTGTTTTTAAAAGCTGCCAGCATATAGAATATTCTGGTGAACAAGGATGCAGAAATGAAATGTGATACCATAGAGGGCACAAGGCCTGTTTAGGCAGACTGCTCTCTTTCCAAGGAGCTAATACAACCAGGACAATGGGAATCTATTGTGACACCCCGCATTCATGGTCCCTGGTTTGAGCTCCTGGTGTGGCTCTGTGGGTTAATGCGCCAGACTGCAAAGTCCTTTGAACTGCAAGGTCGGCAGCTCAAGCTCACCAGCTGCTCTTTGGAAACCCTGTACAGGGTCACTATGGGTCGGGACCGACTCGATGGTACTTAACAACAACAACAGTTTGCACTTTAATGAACTGATTTCTTCATGCTTTCTAATTTAGGGATCTCTTACCTACCCTCACTCTGCCTCCATTACTTGAGGGACTCATGGGAAGTCAAATCTGAGTCACAGAGGGTCACATTTATTAAGTATTTGCAAATGTGTGTTTTAAGAGGGAAATTTAAATGCATTTTCCATTTAAAAATCATTATTCATTGCTGTCTAGTAGATTTTGATTCACAGCCACCCTGTGTTCTGTTCAAATTATTTCAAATAAAGACTTAAAGCAAAGTAGAAGTAAAATACCAAGGCATTCTATCCTTTTTTTGGTGTCTTCTTCTACTTTTATGATTCTGTCCTATAGAGTTGCTATATGTTCAAATCAACTCGATGGCAGTAGGTTGAGTTTGGTTTTTAAATCTTTACAGTGGCAAATCACCAGGTCTTTCACTCACGGATCTGCTGGGTGGGTTCAAACCATCAACCTGTTTTGTGAGCAGCCCAACACTTACCTGTTGCATCACTAGTACTCCTTTATTTAAAATGAAAACCCAAACCAAATCTGTTGTCATTGAGTCGATTCTGACTTATAGTGATCCTTTGTTATTGTTGTTAAGTGCCGCTGAGTCAGAACCAACGCACAGCAACCTTGTGTAGGGTTTTCGAAGAATGGCTGGTGAGTTCGAACCACTGACCTTGCAGTTCAAACCAACCTTACGGTCGAGTGCTTATCCTACGGAGCCACAACAAGACTCCTAGGACAGAGTATAGCTGCCTCACAGGGTTTCCAAGGCCATATATTTTTATGAAAGCACACTGCTGCATCTTCCTCCCTTGGAGCAGTTGGTGAATTTGAACTACTGTCCTTTTGGTTACCTGCTAAGCATTTAATCACTAGGCCAGCACATAAAATCATGGCTATTTTACATTGTTGCTGCTGTTAAGTGCTGTAGAGTCTTGCCAACTCATAGTGACCCTATATAGGGTTTCCAAGGAGCAGCTGGTAGGTTGAATCACCAACCTTACAGTTAGCAGTCCAGTGCTTATCCTACAGTGCCACACCAAGGACTCCATAGCTGTAATTAAATGCTCTTTTGCTCTATTTCTATACCATGCTTTCCTGCTGATATTTTAAGCAAAATAAATGTATAACACAAGTACTTTTCCATGATATAATAAACTCTTTATAAATACCATTTGAAATAGCAATGACATCATTTATTTTACCATTCCTCAATATATTTCTATCGCTTCCAAATTTTTATTTTATAAGTATATGTAAACAAATATACTTGAAATAAAACATTTATATGCAGTTTAACAGTTTCTGGCAGATAAATGCTCTAGAAATGGAATCTCTAAACTAGAAGGTGTAAATATTTTAAGACTCTTGATATATATGTGTATTAATAAATTCAACTAACAATATTAATAGCCTTCTTCAATGGAAAATTACAGTAAAAATCTTATGGTATTTTTAACTGAGAGTGAATAAAATTTTACTGTGATACACTTTGAAGTATGAAGAAAAACTATTGGCTGACATATGTTAAAAGCTTAGTAACTCAAACTATGTAATAAGAAAAGTGACTTTGAATTAATGATTAATTCTTAAGTATAGGTGACTCCAAAACTGTCTGAATTTATTATTGTAACTTATAAAGTAATACTCAGACTAATGAAAAGTTTATGGTACTCTATTCAGAATCTTGGCTTCAAGACGGGCAATTCTGATTTTAAAAACTTACTCTACAAACTGCCACCTTAACTTTGGCAGTTTCTTCACTTATTTTTCTCATCTGATGAATGAACAAAATATCACTTTTGACTCCTTAACATTATTGTAAGTTGTAAAAAAGATAATATACTCAAAGTTCTGAGTACTCAATACATTTTATTTATTATTAAAACAGAATAATTTTAAATAGAATTTTTGGTCACTTAGAACTTCTGTATTAATAAAAAATCAGTTGGATAGTTAGAAAACAATTAATTGCCATCTGCAATTAAAAGTCTTTTCACATAAATAAGTTAATTTGCTTCATGAAATCATATTTGTTGACTTCCGGTAAGATGGAGGACTAGACAGAAAATTACACAGACCTTCTACAACAAAGATCCAGAAGACCAAATGAAGCAGATGCAGATGATAGTCCTGGAATTCTAAGCTTCAGATGAAAAGATAGAGAGGTGGAATGAATGTATAGGGAGAAGAAGCTGAACAGAGGCCAAAAATAAAGTAGACAGACAGGTAAACTAGGTCAGCCAGCCAGACACTGTGCAGCCATCTAGAACTTTTGTGAGAGACTTTGGAAGCAGACAGTGACCTGATGGTACAGAGGCATACCAGTGACTTCCTGAGAAACAAGTGCAATTTTTTCTTGTCCCCCACACTCCTCTGGTGACTGGAGATGTGGCTAACCTCCACCAGTGTCCACTCCCCATGAAGCTCCTGCTATCTGGGTGGCCAGAGCTGCATAGTGATAAGCCATGCAGTTGTGGACCACATTATTGTGAGCTGGGTATTATATGCTCCAACCCTGGAGTCTCAGTTCAGGCAAGCCCTGCTCCAGGCCTACAGAACTGGTCCTGACCAGCCCTTTCTTGGAGAAGAAGCTAAATAGAGGCAGAAAAACAAAACAAAACAAAAAAGGAGACAGGTGAATTGTGTTGGCAGGCCAGATGAGCCGTGGCCATCTTGGACTTTTGTGAGTGATTTTGGAGGCAGATGGTGGCTTTGTGGCACTGAATCATATCAGTGACGGGTGGAGAGAAAGGTGCAATATTTTCTTGTTCCCCACATTCCACTAATGACCAGAGATGTGGTCAGCTCTCACTGTCCTCTACCCACAGTGAAGTTCCTGCTCTCTGGGTGGTTGGAGCTACACAGTGATAAGCCACACAGTTGTAGACCTCATTGATGTGAACTGAATGCTCTTGGCACCAACCTCAGCACCTGGATTCAGGTGAGCCCTGCTCTAGACCTGCAGAGCTGGTCCTGGACAGCCCTGGACAATGGGAACTCTCAGGGCCAGTGCCAAACTGCCCCAAACTTCACTTTGAGTTGGGAAGACCCTGATCCCACCTGTTTGGGGGCCTGCCAGAGCTACTTCCATATTGGTTTTCCATTACAGACAACACTTAGGGAGATAGGAACACCATCCAGGGTCAGGAGTGCCAATGTCTTGTCCCTCGCCCACCCACTACATGAACTCCTTGCTTGGCAGGAGCCTACCAGAGTTTTCTTCTCTCTGGGTCTGTCACCTGCACTGTTTTTTCCCTTTCATTGATTTTATTTGTTGTCTTAGGCTGGGTTCTAAAAAGAAACAAAACTATTATATATGAGTGTATATATATATATAGAAAAGTTTACATCAAGGAAACGGCTCACACAGTTGCAGAGGTGGAAGAATTCTAAGGCTGGGTTAGGTGAACCAAGATCAGCAGGTTAGAGAGCAGGCAGGCAAGGCAGGTGTGTCAGGCTTGCAGGCAGGCAGATAGGCAGGGAGTAGAGCAGGTCATTGACTCAAGTTCAAAGAATTGGAGGTTGGAGGATGAACAAGATACAAGATCTAGACCCTGCAGAGATCCAGCAAGCTTTGCCTGAATGTCTAATATATTGAAACCAGGCCAGCCCCCCAAGGAAACAGCCTCTCAATTAATTGATTGCTCTTTGTAGACTTCATCATAGAGCTATTATATTATATTAGCTCTCATTATGAGGATAACTATATCTCAACTGCCAAACCACTAAAAATCTTGGCCCAGTCAAGTTGACACAAATGACCTTAACTATCACAATCATTGATTCTTTTTTCTCCTTTCTTTGACTTTCTAGTTTGTTTTTTTTTAAATCCTGTCTATCTCTGCTTTCATTTTTCCTTTTCCACTCTTTCTTTCCCCTCACCCAGCTTCTTTCTCTCTCTTTTTAAAGTCTTGCTTTTTCCTTACTGTTCTCAAGTCCTTTTCTATTTTTGTAATCCCTGTCACTAATTGTGCTTAGTGCTTTTTCTTTCTTTTAATTTTCTTTCGTATTTTTCTTTCCCTTGCTTCTCTTTTTGGTTATTGTATTTTTTTTCTAGCTGCTGCTTTTTTTTTTGGTCTCCTTGATTATTTTTATTGTTCTCTTGTGTGTATGTGTGTGTTCTCTTATTCCCTCATCCAACAGGGGTTAGCAACTGTACCTATATGTCCCAGCCACAATCTTATCCTTTGAGGCCCCACCCATTGGGCAAGAGCCAATACCAGCTGCTAGGCTCCAGATCAACAACAAAAGCCAACATCAGCCAAACCCATCCTAAACTGAGCTTCATGAATAGGGAACAGAAGACGGTACACATGATTCCATTTTCTAATCACATCCAGCAGGAGGCAGATGATGACTACCTAAGAACACACCAGAATTCAATCATCAATCAAGTACAAATACAGTGACATGGCACTGTCTCGAAGACAACAGATAATTATTGTTTGCAAGACAGAATGGCTCAAACAAGTGACCATGATGAAGAGTCAGAAAAGATTTTTGAGGAAGAAAAGACATTGGAATTTTATGAAAAAGAATTCAAGAGTATGATATTTAGGTATTTTCAATGGGTTGAGAGAAAAACTGAGGAAAGCAAGGAAGAATTCAGGAAAACAATAAAAGAACAGACAAAACAGATGTAAGATTAGAGACAATACAAAACTTGTAAATAGAAATACAGAAGATTAATACTAAGATTTCAGAAATGAATAACACATTGAAATGACAAAGGAGTATATCTGAATCAGTGGAAGTCCAAACTAGTGACCTTGAAGATAAAGATCTCAATACTAGCATGCTAGAGGAACAATTATTAAAAAAGAAGGAAAAAATACTAAGAAATCTATGCTTTATGTGAGATACCATGAAAAAGAATAACTTATGGGTAATAGGAATTACAAAATAGGAAGAAACAAAGAAAAACACAGAAAAAAAAATAGAATTGTGGGAAGAAAATTTCTCTAACATCATGAAAGACAAGTATAAAGAATACAGACATTCAAGAAGTTGAAGAAACCTCAAACAGGATAGATATCATTAGAAAATCACCAAGATATGTTATAATCAAACTCTAAAATCAAAGACAAAGAAATAATTCTGAGAGCAGTTTGGGAAAAACTAAAAAGTATTTACAAAGGAAAAACAATAGGACTAACCTCTGGTATCTCAGTAGACACCATGCAAGTAAGAAGGCAATAAGAAGACATATACAAAACTCTGAAAAAAACCCCAACAAATTCATGTCCAAGACTCATATGCTCATATACTGGTATCCCTGCTTCTCTGGATAAGGTCTCGCATTCTGCTGTGCTCTTCTCCCTTGATGGTCCTAGGGTCCTTTGTTTATACACTGTAAGATTAACTACTCTCCCATTTTTGTTTTGAAACTTCTACCTTTATAATTGTGACAGTTGCAATTATTCATGATAACAATTACTCACTAATGAATCCTAAGAATCTTATCCCCATCTCTTTTAACCAGACCCATCTACACAAGATGAAAACTATTCAGTGGGGACTCTTTTTTCTCTCTCCACACACTATTAAATTAACTCCCCATTGAAACCTTGTAAGCCAGTCACTTCATGCCTTTATCACTCCCTCATTTTAGGTAGCCAATGTCTAAGTTGCCCATAACAAACATATTTTTAAACATATAAAAGAACTGTTTGCAATCATTAGTCACTAGAGAGATGCAAATCAAAACAACAACAATATATTATCTCACCCCAGCATTAATAGCAAAGTTCAAAAACACAGAAAACAACAAATGCTGGTAAGGGTGTGAAGAGACTGGGACCCTCTTACACTGCTGGAGGAACTGTAACATGGTGAAACCACTGTGGAAAATGATATGGTGCTTCCTCAAGAAGTTGGAAATAGCAATACTGTATGATATAGGAATCTCTCTACCTTATATATATCCTCAAGAAATCAGAGCCATGACAAAATAGGTGTATGCACACCCGTGTTCATCTCAGCACTATTCACAATAGCAAAATTAGAGACAGCTTAAATGCACACCAATGGAAGAATAGATAAACAAACTTTGGTACACATATACAATGAAGTATTACACAATGTTGAAGAATAACTATGAATCAGCTAAACACCTCATAGCATGGATGAACCTGAAAGACTTAAGTATTGTTGTTGTTGTTAGGTACCATCGAGTTGGTACCCACTCACAGCAACCCTATGTACAACAGAACGAAACACTGCCCTGTCCTGGGCCAACCTCACAATCGTTGCTACATTTGAGCCCATTGATGCTGCCACTTTGCCATTCCATCTTGCTGGGGTCTTCCTCTTTTTCTCCAACCCTCC
>NW_006408690.1:764763-770792 GCF_000296735.1 Chrysochloris asiatica
ATGGAAGACTTGCAATCATTGAGATTAAACAAAGTGTATGATTTGTTGACTGTGACACTAATGATCTTGTCTGTAAATCTTCACTCAATTCACCATAAAAAGTTCAAATAAATATTTTTAAAAAGGACTTACTGGCCAGAAAGATACTGGAGGAACACAAGACGGGGCCCTTGTTCACCCTTCAGGTCTGCAACTGATCTCACCTTCATGGCTCAAATTTCAGTCAAGCAGTAGATGGGTATATAGAGGGAACAATAACACTAGTAAGGTATGTTCACCATGGAATGGTCAACCATTCAAGACCCAAAGGGCAACAGTGAACTAAGGACAGATTTCAGACGGGTTAGAAAGGAAATAAGAATCACAGGGAGGAAGTGGTATTAGTATTGTTGCATGAAGGTGTTTGCTTAAATGTTATGTCACCAGGGCTCATTGTGAAAAGTGTACCTATGCAGAAGTATACATATGTAAAAGTAATCCAAAAGCCCTTGGGATAAAGCACTGGACCACAGGTTGGTTTGAACTACAAGGTCAGCGGTTCAAACTCACTAGTCGCTCTTTAGAAACTCTATACAGTATCACTATAAGTTGGAACTGACTCGGCGGCACCTAACAACAACAATAACAATTAGCCAAATAATAATGGAATCTGAGTAAAAGGCTTATTTTTTAATTAAAAAAATTAATTTAGTATTGTACATTGCTGTTGTTAACAACTGTTGAGTAAGTTCCAACTCACAGACACCCTGTATAGGGTTTCTGAGGAGCGATTGGTGAGTTTGAACAGCTGACCTTACATTTCAAACTAACCTTGTGGTCCAGTGCTTATTCTACAGTGCCACGCTTCCATTAGCAAGAAAAAGTTAGCTTGAGTTAATGTTGTTAATGCTTAGGATATCAAGGGCAGCAACAAGCATTAATTTTTTAATTAATGAAATATTCAAGCTCTATATCAAACATAAGTACTTCGCTAATCTCAACATTTATAATTTATGCCTAAAGAGTAAGTGTAAAGAAGATAGATCAATTTTTTAAAAATCACTTAACAATTTTGTTTAAGTGATTCTGTTAGATGGAATTGGGAAAAGGGAAAGGCGGTCCCTTAATACAGAAGTGGGTATTGCATTTGGTTTTTGCATGGAAGCAGGTCTAAATAGACCATTTTAGATGCTATGCAGTTACCTCGGTCAGTGGCCTCCTCTCTTTAGGACTCACTTTACTTTGAATTTGAACTGCTTCCTCACTCAGCAAAACTAACAGGATCCTATGAACCTGAAGCTCAGGCCAACATTGCCACAATCTGACTTGTCTCTTGGAGTTAGAAATAACATTCAGACTCTCTTTGATTCATGCCAAAGCCACCAATAGTCAACAATCCTAAAACGTACATAAGTGAGAAATTCAAAACACGTTTAAATTAAGGAGATTCAAATGGGATCTCAAACCAAAATCCATTGCTTTGAGTTAATGCCCACTCATAGTGACCCAACAGGACAGAATTGAACTGTCCCATAGGGTTTCCAAGGCTCGAATAGCCCACCTTTCAGTTAGCAGCACAGTGCTTTAACTACTGCACCACCAGGGCTCTCTGTGAAAAGTGATCTCCATATAGAGTCTGTGATACTGTGCTGAATGTGCTGTATGAGAAAAATCTGAGAAGACAAAGCCAAATGATATTAATCCTTGAGTTAGATAGAAATGACCATGTCTTGGCTAATCATTTGTCCTTAGCATGCAAACTAAATTTTTCTTTCTTTTGGCTTCCTACCCCTTCAAAAAAAAAAGAGTCTAGTTTGCATAGTAAGGACAAATGATTAACCAAGAAATGACCATTTCTTTCTAACTCCAGGATTGATGGCATTTGGCTATTCCTTCTCATATTTCTCAGCACGTCCAGCACAATCCATCAGAATATACATTGGAATCACCTTTTACAGAGAAAAAGGAATGAGAGATGCGTGATTCAGACTTCGCTGTGGGTCTGGGAATTTTGCCAAAGTGTAAGTGATATAGATAGACAGCCTTCTAAATTGCATAAGTCATATCTGGCCTTTGTACTTATTACCTTTTCACCTTAATCGTCATGTCAGATTACCTTTTACATTATGACTTTTGAATAGTGTTACCTGTGACTTCCTGCCTGCAGTCTTTCAAAGTGCCTTTCCTGCCCTAAATCTTAAAACTAGCTTGTGATACTGAGTTCTTGATTTAGGCACAAATGATGGAATTTCTTTAAGTAGTAGACTGGTTTTTTTTTGTTGTTGTTGTTGTTTTTTTTTTTTTTTTTTTTAATGGTAACAATTGAGAATGGTTAGTGAAGCTGTCATTTTGGTCATTTCTGAATAGAAAACTCTATCTTGATTTGGAAAATGCGAAACATAGGATTCCAATGGTTTTTTTCTTATTCTTTGGGACATGGGATATCTTAAAAGGGTTTTTCCAAACCATCTTACACATTTTCTTCTTATAAAAAAAGAGCAAAAAGGAAAATTCCAGCATTAAAAATAAACCATGGATAACGATGTAAAGTGACAGACAACCAAGCATTTCAAGAAACAAGTTTGCTTTTACATAACGTGAAACAATAGAGAAAGAAGATGGTGGAAATAACTATCTAATAAACACTGTCCTCATTTCCACACAACCCATTCCATTGAACTCTGAAGACTAACCAAGAATGCAGGGAAGATCTGCCTCCCCTGTCAAAGCTCCTCCATACTGAGATTCTCTAGGTTTTGAGGCCCAGAAGGTTTTGCTAATACGGTGTCCATATATGTAAAGTCCCATTCATTTAAGTGTTCTTAAACAATGGTTTCTTAACCTTAGCATGATTGACATTTGAAGTTGAGTAAGTCTTGGCTGTAAAAGAATGTCCTGTGCATTATCGGATATTTAACAGCATCCCTGGTTTTTATCTAGTAGATGCCAGTAGCAATCCTGGTGTGATAATAAAAAATGTGTCTGCAAAGCAAAGAGCAAGAAGAAATCCTAAGAAGGAACTTTGACTACAGAACTAATTATTTCCAGGAGTCACTGAATCCTCTACCTTGAAACCAGAAAAACTAGACGGTGCCTGGGTATCACTACTAAACGTCCTTGTCCCTACAATCAATGGATCCTGATAGTGAAGAGTATGTAGAGCACAACTTCTGATGCTTAAAGAATCTAGACTTAATAGATTCGTTGAGGCTACAGGAATCCTCAAGATTATTTCCTTGAGATACTCTTTAAACCTTGAAGGGAAACTATCCCCCTGAAGTCACCTTTAAAGTAAATAGCAATTTAGCTCCAGAAGTAAAGAAGGCCACCTTTGAATAATGCATTATTTAAAAAATTACTGCTATGAGGCCAAAAAGACAAGAGTTACTGTAAAGTATAGATGAGAAGTTTGGGGGTGGGAGGTGGGCAGTGAGTTTTAGTTGTTGAGTGAAAATTAGACCAGAAATAACGAGATGGTGAACATATGTGAAGAACATAAACAATGTCACTAAACACTGTGTGTAGAAATGGTTGAATGGGATCATGTTTTGTATATTTTCACCAAAAATACAATAGGAAATCATTTAAATGTCTGCAAACAGTGCCAAATGCCCCCTGGGAGATAAAGTCCTGGTTGAGAATCATTATCCTAAGTTGAGAGCTCTAGTATGGCCTTTTCCATTCTGTCTTGGGGAAGTAAAGGAAAACATTAGGGTCTTAGTCCTCTCAGCTGTGGAGTGATGTGCAAGACTTTGTGGGAGGGTTTTATTATTATTATTTCATGCTTCCTGGAATAGAGAAACAGCATGCATCAAATAAAGTTAAAAAAAAAAAAAAAAAAAAAGCTGGGGATCTGTACTTACTTTTTAATATGGACTCAATATTATTTTCAATTTTCTGCCAGTCTTTCAAGATAGGAATTTAAGTTAAAAGGCTCTAGCTTATACGAGGGAAGTTCTCAGTGGAAGGTGAGCAACTTGCTTATGGTTGCTAAGATAACATTTTAAATGTATGAGCTTTAGCAGGATTCAGAAGTGAGCATGCATCCTTAGACTTGTCTTTAATATTGAGACAGCCATGCTAGGAATGAGCAAGCCAGGCACAAAGGCCCGACATCGTGGGGAAGCCTGGAGTCTGGATTCGGAACACTGAAGGCTGTGTCCTACCCCAACCTCTTACTGTGTGACCATGAGAAAGGCAGCTCATTACTCTGAGATTCAGTTCATCTGTATGATAACTGACAACAGTCATGATGAACTCCTACGCTTATTGTGATGATTCAATTACTACCATTATTATGAACATATGGGAACGTTGGTGGTTCTGTGGTAGAATTCTCATCTTCCACGAAAGAAATCTGGGTTTAACTTCTGGTAAATGCACCTCCCTAGCAGCCACCGTCTGTCTGTCAGCAGATTCTTGTGTGTTGCTGAAAAAGGTGTCAGTAGTGCTTTCAGTCTAAGACAAACTAAGAAGAAAGGTTTGGCAATTTACTTTCGTAAATCAACCAATAAAAACCCTATGGAGCCCAAAAGTCTAATCCGCCATGGATCATGGGGATGCTGCAGGGCCTAGCAGTGTTTTGTTTGATTGTGCATGGGATTGCCATGAATCAGGGACTGACTGAATGCAGTTAACAACAGTGATAACACATCATTAATTTTATTGCAAGCCTATATATATATACACACATATTGGTATGGCACTATAGGATAAGCACTGGACTGTTAACTGCAAACTCAGCAGTTCAAACCCACCAGCTGCTCTCAGAAACCCTAAACAGGGTTACTATGAGTTGGAACCTACTGAACAGCACAACAAAACCCCCCCATAACAACAATATTATTGCACTTTCTTCTTGACTTGCTTCTTTTATTTGCCCACTCCCATGCTCCCCAGCGGCCACAATTCTAGCTTAGCTGCTCAGCCTGATGCTGACTCCCAGCATGACAGAGAGCTCACTGACAGCTCTCAGGGTTTTTTTGGGTTTTTTTTTTCTGCTTTTTAGAAAATTAAGTTCACCTGTTTTATAAAATTAACTGAGCATTCTGCCTTGCAATTCTTTGCCACTTGAAATGTCTTTAAATTTGTATGTGCTCAAGACATTTATCAAAACAAACAAGTAAACTCTGTGAAAACATTCACAGACGTCTTAGACTTGGGGCAGCAAGCCTCCAGTATTAGAGATCTTCTAGTTCGTGATGGCATTCTAGTGTGGCACTGCGGGTTAATGTGCTGGACTGCAAAATCAGTTTGACCTGTAAAGTTCATTCTCAGCAGGCGCTCCTTGGAAACCATATACAGGGATAGGGTCAGAACCGACTGGACAGCACTTAATGACAACAACAGTCCATGATACTGGACTCCTGGTGTGGTGCTGTAGAATTATCACTGGACTGTGAACCAGAAGATTGGCGGTTCAAACTCACCAGCTGTTCCTTGGATACTTTATACAGGATTGCTATGAGTTGAAATCAACTCCATGGCACATAACAACAGTCCATGATACCACACCAGACATATGGAAAGGATACTTTTAACGATCCTTTTCTAATTACTGGAAGAAGGAACCCTGGTGACATTGTGGGCGAGATGTTCGGCCATTAACCAAAAGTTCAAACTTGTGACAGTTCAAACACACCAGCTGCTCCTTAAGAGAAAGATAAGGCTGTCTGCTCTCATGAAGATTTATAGCTTCAGAAACTACGGTCGAGTTCTGATATTGTCCTACATGTAACTTTTGGTCTTTCATTTGGAATGACACTTGTTGCGTCTGAGTCCTTGTTAGCAAACGAGCAGCACAAACTTACGAAATTATCTTAAGCTGGGTTCTCTAAAAAACCAAAATCAGTGAAGCACATATATGTATATACAAGGTGAGATTTATATCAAGGAAATGACTCACATAGTTGTAGAGGAAGTCATTTCCAAGTCTGGATTAGATGTTAGGCTGGCGGCTTCTGGGTCATGTAGTTGCAGGACTGATGAACCAAGATTGGCAGGTCAGACAGCAGATAGGCAGGTCCAACAGGTAAGAAGACAGGCTACTG
>NW_006408690.1:775332-780463 GCF_000296735.1 Chrysochloris asiatica
AACAACACTACCAGAATTTTCTGCATTTAAAGGCTATTTAGCTATAATTATATTAAATACAACATAATTCCCCAAGCCAAACACCTACCTGAACTCTAATCTTGTTTCTTGCATTTAGTGAGCATGTGTGACTTGGAAGGTTACAGAACTCCCAGTAGTTTGAACTTTCTGTTGAAAGGTTTACAATGAGTACATGCATCAAAACTTTATAATCTGAGCTCTAACTGGCAGAGAAAACAAGTTTGATTTGTTTTTGCCTGTCTTGGTATGAGGATACTGACTCCACTGATGATGCCTGTGAGAATATCTGCCAAGAATGCATTCAGAGTCCTAGTCTTCCTCCAGAAAATTACATGTTAAACACACTCCAAGGAGAGTAGGAATTGGAACCTCCATAGTATGTCCAGGACATAGCAAAAGAAGTTTGAACACGTTGCTTTCTCAGTTTGTTGTTTCAGCATCTATACCATCTTCATATTTAGAAAAGAAAAATGAAGTATGTGCAAAGGCCTTATTAATACCCATTGCAGTCAAGTGGATTCTGACTCACAATGACCCTATACTCAGTGCCATGTAGTTGATTTAAACTAGTATAGGGTTTCTGTACATCTTTAAGGAAACAGACAGACTCATTTTTCTCCTCGTGGGTTTAAACTGCCAACCATGTGGTTAGCAGCCCAACACTTAACCCATGTTATTGCTGTTTGGTGCTGTTGAGTTAGTTCTGCACAACGGAATGAAACACTGCCTGGTCCTGTTCAATCCTAACTATTGTTGTGTTTGAGTGCATAGTTGCTGCCATTGTGTCAATCCATCTCACTGAGGGTTTTCCTCTTTTCTCAATGACCTTCCACTTTACCAAGCATCATATCCTTCTCCAAGGACTGATCCTTCTAGGCAATAAGTCCAAAGCACAAGAGATAAAATTTTACCATCCTCACTTCTAAGGAGATTTCTGGCTACACTTCTTCCAAGATTTGTTCATTTTGGCAATTCGTAGTACTTTTAATATTCTTCTTCAACACCATGCTTCAAATGCACTGACTCCTCTCTCGTCTTCTTCATTCATTGTCCAATTTGCACATGCATTTGAAGCGATTGAAAGTATCATGGGTTGAGTCAGATGCACCTGAGTTCTCCAAGTGACATCTTGGTCTTTAACACTATAAAATGTTCTTTTGCAGCAGATTTGCCTACCACAATTTGTCATTGAATTTCATGACTGTTGCTTCCACGAGTGTTGACTGAGGGTCCAAGCAAGATGAAGTATTTGAGATTTCAATCTTCTCTCCGTTTATCGTGATGTTATTTATTGTCCAGTTGTGAAGATTTTGTTTTCTTTACATTAAGGTACAACCCATACTAAAGGCTGTGGTCTTTGATCTTCATCAGTATTTTAAGTACTCTTCACAACAAGCAAGCAAGGCTGTGTCCGCTATATACCACAGGTTGTTAATAAGTCTTCCTGCAACCCTGATGCCACATTCTTCTTCATATAATCCAGTTTCTCAGATTATTTGCTCAGCATACAAATTGAATAAGTATGGTGAAAGGTTACTGCCTTGGCGCACACTTGCTCTGATTTTAAGCCATCCAGTATCCCGTTGGTCTATTCAAACAGATTCCTTATGAGCACAATTAAGTGTTCTGCAATTCCTATTCTTTGCAAAGTTAGCCAGAGTTTGTTGTGATCCACACAGTCGGATATCCTTGTATAGTCAACAAAGCACAAGTAAACATCTTTCTCATATTCTCTGCTTTCAGTCAAAACCCATCAGATGTCAGCAATGATATCCCTTGTTCCATGTCTTCTGAATCCGGCTTGAATTTCTGGAAGCTCCCTTTTGATATATTACTGCAAACACTTTGAATTATCTTTAGCAAAATTTTACTTGCTTATAATATGATATTGTTAGATGATTTTCACTCCTATAGAACAGAGTAAAATAGTCCCAAAGGGTTTCCAAGGCTGTAATCTTTACAGAAACGCCTGTCTTCCTTGGAGTTAAACAGCTTTCTCATTAACTTTGAAAGACATCCCAGATTTCTCTGGACTGTTCTATTCCCTGATTTCCTTTTGCCTTTTCCGCATTGATGTGGGGCTTTGGCTGGACACCAGAAGCCCTCTTCCCTTGAGATACTTCCTACTGGTCTGACCAACAAAGCTGAACAACTTAAGCTGAAGCCCAATTCCTGGATAATATTTTATGGTCTCATTATTCAATATTTCTGTTAGAATGTGCCACTCTGTGTACTTATGGACTGAGGGAGATTGCATATGGTACAGGAAGAAGAGGAAGGACTAAGCAACATTTTTGTCATGGAGACTTCAGAATGTAAGGAGAGGTGCCTGCTCATGTGGACATTTGTGTAATGGTCATTGCTATGCTCTCCTGTCTCACCATGTCCACTGCCCATCATTAGTGGAGAAGTCTTGGACACGTTTCCTAACCTCTCTTTGCCTCAGTTTTCCTATCAGTAAAAACCAATCCATAGCCATCAAGTCCATTCCAGCTCACAGTGATGCTACAGGACAGAATAGAACTGTCCATTGGGGTTTCCAAGAATGTGAATCTTTACGGGAGCAAAAAGCCTCACCTTACTCCTGTTGAGCGTCTTGTGGATTTGAACTGCTTACCTTGTGGTTAGCAGCACCATATGTAATTCATTACACCACTAGGGATTAAATTACTGTTTTCTCATGGGATTATTATGAAGACTAAGTGAATTCATTTAGGTTGCTGTTGTCAAGTGCTGTCAAGTCAATTCCAAGAAGCAACTGGTGAGCTTGAACCACAGACCTTGCAGTTCAAACCAATTTTGTATTCCAGCGCAGTGATCCACAGTGCCTCACAGTGCTTAAAAACAACACATATCCTGGTAAGTGCCATATATGAGTATGTCTTTGCTATTATTATTATTTGTTGTTGTTGTTGTTAAGTACCGTCAATTTGGTTCCAACCTATAGTAACCCTGTATAGGGTTTCCGAGGAGTGACTGGTAAGCTTGAACCACTGACCTTGTGGTTCAAACCAACTTTTCAATCTAGCATATATATATATATTGTTGTTATTGTTAAGTGCCATTGAGTGTGTTCTGACCCATAGCTACTCTGTATAGGCTTTCTGAGGAGCAGCTGGTGAGTTTGAACAGCCAATCTTGCTGTTCAAACCAACATTGTGGTCGAGTGCTTATCCCACAGCACTATATCTACATAAGAAGGAAAGAGAGAGAGAGAGAGTCAGAGTCCTGGTGTGGTGCTGTGGGCTAGTGCACTGGACTGTAAAGTCGGTTTGAATCACAAGGTTGATGGTTCAAGTTCACCAGCCGCTCCTTGGAAACCCTATACAGGATTGCTATGGGTCAGAACCAATGACACACTTAACAACAATATATATATGTATCATACTGCCATCGTGTTGATTCTACCTCATACTAGCAACTCTATAGGATGGAATAGCAATCCTATAGGATGGAATAGAACTGCTTCACAGGGTTTCCCAAACTATAAATCTTTATGGAAGCAGATAGCCTCATCTTTCTCCCAAAGAGTAACTTGAGAGTTTGAAGCAGCGACCTTGCAGTTAGCAACTGAATGTTTGAGTTGCAGCCCTGCCAGGTCTCCTTTATTCTTCCTATAGAGAAGAAACTGTGGCCGTTTCTGTTTCTTGTTATATGGGCTGTTCAAGACATCTCTTTGAAAAGTCAAATAATTTTTTTTAAAACCTAATTTGATAAGCAGTTTACTACCTACTATTAGCTCATTATAACAGACCAGGAAGAGTCCAGATTCCGTAAGTATAAGGTTCAATTTATCTCTCCACAACTTCAGAGCTTCTGGATCTTCTTTTTCTAATGTGTGTGTGTGTGTGTGTGTGTGTGTGTGTGTGTGTGTGCGCATGCAAGCCCATTGAAAGAGGGACAGAGACGGATCCAGCTGGTCTGGCCTTTCCATTCTTCTGTCATTACTCTCTGTAATGAAGCCGTGTGATTTCTTTCATCATGTGCAGCTGGTATCACCTGGTCTGCCTTTAATGGATGCTATGCCCAGAAATGATGAAAGACTTTGGCTCTTACAAATGAGACTATCCATCCAAATGAGTGGAAAATTCACCATGAAGGCAGGGCACGGAGAACCATGAACTTTCTTTCTTTTTTAAAAACCTTATTGTGGTTGTTAGATGCTGCAGAATCAGTCCAAAACACTGTCCAGTTCTACTTAGAATTTCTCAATGGATTGACTCTTACTTGACTCTATATTTAGGTCCTTGAACAATTTTTTAACCTGAGACTTTTCAGTCATTCCAGTATGATCACGGCCTTCCTTTATGCCTTTCCATGGACAGTAGTGATACCTATATGAAATAGATAAGGAGATGGAGACACATATATATGAATCTATATAGCGAAGATATGGAGACAGGCAGAATGTTTGGAAACCCGTAACATCACCTAGGAAAAGCAAATCTTACTGAGTTGCACTGTACATATGAATTGCTTTATTTGGAGGCATAGAAGTCAAATCATGTATGCTTACTCAATCTCAGTATTTAATGGGTAAAGCTTTGTAAGCAGAAAGATTGATGTTACCAGTCCTTACGTAAGCCTATACTGTCTTATTTCTTAGGAAGACTGACAGTTTTAAAGCTCACAAGTCATATTTGGTGATAGTTATGGAGTGAATTAGTTGTGGAGTGAACAGACCACTCGTCTGTGAGTTTGTCGTACTGTGGTGGCTTGTGAGCTTTGTCGTACTGTGGTGGCTTGTGATTATGAAAGCTATACCACCGGTATTTTAAATACCAGCAGGGTCACCCATGGTGGACAGGTTTCAGATGAGCTTCCAGACGAAGACAGACTAGGAAGAAGGAGTGACGGACTACTTCTGAATATTTCATCACTGAAAATCTTATGAATAGCAAAGAAACCCTGTCAGATACAGTGCCGGATAAGGAGCCTCTCAGGTTGGAAGGCACTCAAAAAGTGACTGGGGAAGAGCTGCCTCCCCAAAGTAGAGTTGACCGTGATGATGTGAATAGAGGAAAGCCCATGGGAGAAAAGGCGGCAGGACCTTCATTTGCTGATGGGGCACAACTCAAAATGAAGAGAAACAGCTGTAAACATCCATTGA
>NW_006408690.1:782478-799449 GCF_000296735.1 Chrysochloris asiatica
ATACAACCTTGCTTGCTGAAAGTGAAGAGGACTTAAAACATTTACTGATGAAGATCAAAGAGCACAGCCTTCAGTATGGATTACATCTCAATGTCAAAAAAACAAAAATCCTTACCACTGGGCAAATAAACAACATTCTTATCAATGGAGAAAAGATTGAAGTTGTCAAGGACTTCACTCTTCTTGGGTCAACTATCAACTCTCATGAAACCAGAAGTCAAGAAATCAAACAACGTGTTGCTTTAGGCAAATGTGCTGCACAAGACCTTTTTAAGGTCTTGTTGAAGAGCAAAGATGTCAGCTTGAAGACTAAGGTGTGCCTGTCCCAAGCCATGTTATTTTCAATAACCTCATATGCATGTGAAAGCTGGACAGTGAATAAGGAAGACCATAGAAGAATTGATGCATTTGAGTTGTGGTGTTGGAGGAGAATATTGAAAGTGCCATGAGCTGCCAAAAGAACCAACAGATCTGTATTGGTAGAAGTGCAGCCAGAATGCTCCTTGGAGGCTAAAATGGCCAAACTTGGTCTCTCATTCTTTGGACATATTGTCAGGAGGGACCAGTCGCTGGAGAATGATATCATGTTTGGGAAGGTAGAGGGTAAGAGAAAAAGATGAAGACCCCCAATGAGGTGGATGGGCCAAGTGGCAGCATCGATGGATTCAAGCGTGGCAACAATAGTGAGGTTGGTCCAGGATTGGACAGTGTTTTGTTCTGCTGTGCATAAGGTCTCTATGGGTTGGTACCGACTCGATGGCACCTAACAACAACAACAACAATGAAGTGATTTGTGTCTGTAACCTTAGTACTTGTGAGAGACCTTATTTGGAATGAGGTGCTTTGACGATGTTTTCGGTTAAGTTTACGTGAGGTCATACTGAGTAGGGTGGTTCCTACTTCTAAATAGAAGTGAAGAACCAGAGGCATACAGAGGGAAGACAGCCATGTGAATACAGAGCTTGAAATGATGCATCTAAAAGCCAAGGGACACCAAGGATTGCCTTCTGTAACTTGAAATAAGGAAAGAGCTATGGAACAGATTCTTTCTCAGAATCTCTGTTGTTATTGTTGTTAAGTGCCATTGAGTCGATTCCGATTCATAGAGATCCTGTATAGGGTTTCTGAGGAGCAGGTGATGGGTTTGAACCACCGATCTTGCAATTCAAGCCGACTTTACAGTCCAGTGCATTAACCTGCACCATCAGCAGTACTGATTTCAGACTTGTAGCTTCCATGATTGTGAGGTAATACATTCTGTTCTTGTAAGCCACCCAGTTTGAAGTCTTATGTCATGCAGCCTCAGATAGTTAATCACTGAGGATGGAGGATGGGGTTATATGCCTACAGTATAATAAACATGCTTCTTGACTCTTCTTCTAAGTCACAGAACCACAGGATTTATATATCTCTTCCTATACAGAAACTCTGAAGAAAAATCTATAGAACAACACAACAAAGACAAGAAGATCATGATACTACTTTTTATAACAAATACTAAAAGTTGTACTTTTGCTGTATTTAGTTCTTTGCTTTAGTAAAATTGTAACATATTTTTTACAAGAAAAAAATTCATAGAATCCAGTGAATTTGAAGAGAAAAAAAAAAAGGGAGACAGTCTTTTGTTTTCAAAAGTAGAAATCAGGATACTTCTCAAAACCACAGTTTAAGTACTGTCTATTTACAAAACCCCTGAAAGTGATGAATATTATCATGCAGAATGACATTTTGGGCCATTATGGACATTTCTCCTTTCTTATCGTGAACATTCTTAGACAATCCCCAAGGAATTTTGAAATTTTTTCTAAGAAAGTTTTGCATCATCTTAAGCATGCATATGCTAAGCTTGACTGCCTTAGGAAGTCCAAACCTTTCTATCATTTTGCATAGCAACATCCCAAACAGAGCAAACATGATTACTCATGAAAAATCTGGGAGAAATACAACTATGGAGGGACTAGGCTTGTGTTCCCACAAACCCTCTGGAAGGCTGTGTTACTTTTCTCCCATGACAGCTGCAAGGAGCTGGACCCATCCATGGTTCTCATTTCCTCAATGTCTTTCTTAGCACTTCTTACAAACAAAGTTTTATTTTATTCTAAAATCAGGTGAAGAGGAAAAATATCCATATTTATTGAAGGAAAAAATTCCTCACAAGATGATGTGTATTCCCATAAGAATGGGCTGCATATTTCAGAAGTACAGTAAGTATGTATTATTTTAAAACTGTTGCCATAGGAACAAAACTTTTCCCCCATGAAGTGGAAGGTAACATTGTTGTAAAATTTCATATAAATATCTAAGTTGTCCAAATTATGCATTGACTGGGAGATAGATCCAACAGACAAAATAGTTAATACCCTGTTATACAGGCAGGTTTTAGAAGGGAAGGAGAAAAGCTATAAAATATGAGGTAATGTTGCCCTTCAAGGAGAACGCACATGCAACCATAAGAGTATTTGTTGCTCTTAGTTGCCGGCTCAGACCTGCGCCATCTTCATGATTGTTAGCAGGTGCAATTCCACTGTTCTGATCACTGTGTAGTTTGAGTGTCTTCCAATCTAGGGGCTCATCTTCCAGCACTTCATTAGACAGTATTCTGTTGTGATCCATGGGGTTTTCATTGGCTGATTTTTGGAAGTGATGGCCAGGACTTTTTTTTTTTTTTTTTTGTAGTCTGTCCTTGTCTAAAAGCTTCACTGAAGCCTGTCTACCATGGATTATCTGCTGGTATTTATAGCTTCCAGCGTCACATCAATACACAAGCCACTACAGTATGACAAACTGACAGAAGAGTTGTGGAATCTAACTATAGATTTTCCAAACAAAGCATCAGGTTGGGCAAGTTGATACTTTTATTCTGCCCTCAATTTCCCAAAGGACAATGCTTTAGCTACCTGCTGAAAGCCACACCAGGCTGTGTCAAAGCAGGTTCTTACAGCTGGGTTCTAACCATTTATTCTGAAGAAGACAGAAAACGGCATACCACTGCAGAATTGGATCTATGACATGTTGGCAGTTGAATCATGGAAGGCGTCCACAGTGAGTTGGGTTTGAGCCACGTTTTTAAAGAAGAGGTGGCATCTATGAAGCAGAGGGATGTTTTCATAAAGGTACAAATGCCACATTTCATCTATCTTAAGAGGCACATCTTTCACACTTCAACATCTTAGAAACCAGGGTACTCTTGGAATTGTTGGCCTCTCACCATCACTATCACCAGGTGTCAGCTGCAAGGCAAGGACATTGTGCTCACATGAGCAAGCTTGGTCAGTGTCACATCAACTGAATTTGCCCATTGTTTGGTTGTGCATATGTTGAATTAAACTGACATTTAAAACACCTTGCAAAAGATCATACTGCTATTCACCCTTCAGATGAAAATTTCTGTGGCCAAAAGGTGTGGAAACAAAAGGTGAAATTCCATATTAGTTGAAGAAAGTAATTGTCATTAGAGGAAAGACCAAAAACATTAAAACTTATAGGAGAGGTATTAGTGTTTTGAAATAAAATCCCAGAGACATACTGGAGTCCTTTTGTATGAAATGTTGTATCACTAATTCTCTAGATGGCAAAGACAGTAAGGGAACACATACACATTGACAATTCTTAGTAGAAAAGTGATAAAGAGGAGTTCTATTGTAAATGTAACATTATCTAGAATTACCTTAACCATTTATCTTGCTAATATTTTTATTTGTATGTCAGGTAAGAGTATATGAAAAAAATCTTCACCTCAACAAGTTTAAAAGAAATCTTTCAAAAAGTATAGAATAAAAATTCTAAAGGATAAATCATTGTGACAGTTTATTAGCATTTGTGTTGTTGTTATTGTTAAGTGCGATTGAGTTGGTTCCAACTCTAAAGAGCAGCTGGTGAGTTTGAACTGGTGACTGTGGTCCAGTGCTTATCCTACAATGCCACACCAGGACTCCAGTTTTTTTAATTACTTAATGATACATCTTAAACTGCAATGGCATTTTAGATTTAATAACATGCAGGTATATGAAGATGTCCTGGTGGCTCAGTCAGTTAAGCATTGTACCGTTAACTTCAAGGTCAGTGGTTTGAGCCCAGACATTCCAGTGGAGAAATATGAGGCAGTTTACTTCTTTCTATAAAGATTAATAGCCTTGGAAACCATGTGGGGCAGTTTCACCCTTTTGTATCCGGTTACTAAGAGTTAGAATTGATTTGATTGCAGTGGTATTTAGTTAGTCTCTGAGGTATATGAAAAGGATGAATAAGCTAAGTATGAATATAAAGTAAAAATTCAGTATGGTGGGGGGACATCACACTACATAGGATCCCCAAGGAAATGTTAGTTAGAAAGTATAATAATTTGTGAATTAGTTTTTCTTAAATTTTTGAAAAAATTAACATTCTGATGTGATTTTTTTAAGAGACTCTTTGAGTCTCTTAAAATTTGCAAAATTGGAGTCCTGGTTTGGCACTGTTGGTTAATGTGCTAGACTGCAAAGTTGGCTTGCACCACATGGCCGGCGGTTCAAGCTCACCAACTGCTCCTTAGAAACCCTATACAGGGTCGCTATGGGTCGGAACTGACTCAATGGGCACTTAACAACAACAACAAATTTGCAAAATTGCTTACAAATCTAACTAGTCTAAAAGTTCAGTTCCAATGTATGTGTTAAAGAGTTGCAATAATAAAAGTTATCAGTATGATGATTACTCTTAGCCATTTACATGATGTTGCTAAGTGCCATCCATTTGGTTCTGACTCATAGCAACCCTATATATGATTCGCAAGGAACAGCTGGTGGATTTGAAATGCTAACTTTGTGATTCAAAGTCCAGTGCTGATTCTACAGTGCCACCAGTTCACTATTTCCATGATACTTACCGTATTTTTTTTTTTAATTTTGATGAATCAATATTAGATAATGTTTTATTGTTGTTATATGCCATGGAGTTGGTTCCGACTCATAGTGACCCTGTACAGGGTTTCCGAGGCTATAAATCTTTACAGGAGCAGAAAGCCTCATCTTTCTCCCATGGAATGGCTGGTAGTTTCGAACTTCTGACCTTGATGTTAGTAGCCCGATTCGTAACCACTACACTACCAGAGCTCCTTAGATAATATTTAAATGATGTTTATACATGGCATCAGGATTGGAGGAAGACTCATTAACAACCTGTGATATGCAGATGATACAACCTTGCTTGCTGAAAGTGAAGAGGACTTAAAATATTTACTGATGAAGATCAAAGAGCACAACCTTTGGTATGGATTACATCTCAATATAAAGAAAACAAAAATCCTTACCACTGGACCAATAAACAACATTCTTATCAATGGAGAAAAGATTGAAGTTGTCAAGGACTTCATTCTTCTTGGATCAACTATCAACACTCATGGAAGCAGCACTCAAGAGATCAAACGACGTATTGCATTAGGCACATCTGCTGCACAAGACCTTTTTTAAAGTGTTGAACAGTAAAGATATCAGCTTGAGAACTAAGGTGCACCTGACCCAAGCCATGGTATTTTCAATAAGCTCATATGCATGTGAAAGCTGGACAGTGAATAAGGAAGACTGTAGAAGAACTGATGCCTTTAAATTATGGTGTTGAAGGAGAATTTTGAAAGTGCCATGGGCTGCCAAAAGAACCAATAGGTCTGTTTTGAAAGAAGCGCAGCCAGAGTGTTCCTTAGAGGCCAAGATGACCAAACTTCGTCTCTCATACTTTGGACATATTGTCAGGAGGGACCAGTTGCTGGAGAAGGATATCATTTTTGGTACAGTGGAGGGTCAGAGGAAAAGAGGAAGACCCCCAATGAGATGGATTGGCTAAGTGGCAGCATCGATGGACTCAAGCGTGGTAACAGTAGTGAGGTTGGCCCAAGATAGGGCAGTATTTTGTTCTGCTGTGCATAAGGTCGCTACCAACTTGATGGAACCTAACAACATACTTATAAGATAATGCTGCATAAGACCATATGACATACCACATCAGAGTAAATTTTGGTAGAATGACACATCTTCCTTCCATCAAGAGTATTAATCTGATTGTTCAGCCACTTAGCTTGCATTTTTACTTTTAGAGAATTTTCCAATTATATGTTTGTTTTTTTTAAGGGTCAACTTTTGTCAGCATATTTTGGTTAATACTGAAATGAGAAATGTTCAAAAGTTGGAATCTTGGCATACTAATTTTATTTTATTTTTTAATGTCATGAAATTTATTTAATAGAAAGTCTTTTAGGATTTTGTGGTGTGTTGGGTCAGCTGTGGATTGCTAACCACAAGGTTGCTGGTTCAAACCCCCTAGTAACTCCTTGGAAACCATAGGCAGGGTCTCTATATGAGTTGGAATTGACTCACCAGTGCTTAACAACAACTGTATTTTATTTCCAAAAGGGGTGTTAATGTAATGTTTTAAAAGTCTGGGATGCATTACAAAAGAATTATAGCAGTTCAATGATATAGTAAGGTGGCTATCTAAGTTTCAACAATGCTACAATGTGAGGCCTGACTTGCTAATTTTGTCCTATTTATACCATCCATACCTGTAAGGCACTGTAGTGTAGAGATCATTTAACTACAGAGTTTGCAGCTGTCTGTTATCTCAGTAATTCTGCAGAATAGCTAGAGAAGTGGTTTTAAAGGATTTGTTAGAAGAAACCACATGTGGCCTCCAGGGTGCTATGAGAGCCAAGGCGCTTATCCAGGAAAAAAAAAAAAAAAATGTCTCCTCAAAGCCAATAAAGATAAAAGAAACCTGCATGCGTCCAAAAGAGCACAACTCATGTGTGGGAATTGCATAAGATTAAGATTTGTCCTCTGTGTTGGCCTTAGAAAGGTCAGGGAATAGAAAGGAAAGTAGACAGCTGATGGGTCCCTCTGTCTTTTGTTTTACTTGTTTAAAAGAAACTTTAAACTGACAGTTTACTTTCTCTTAATGAACTGTAATTGTGAAAAGGGAGCTTTCAGCACACAACAGCAAACTGTAGCTATTATGTTTACTTAAGTGACACAACAGTCACATTATTGGAACTAAATTCTATGAAAGGTGAGACGTGGCATTTGCACGTTAGAAAAGTCCATTTCCTCCTAATAGTCATTGAATGGAGTGGCATATTGTTGTTGTTAAGTACTGTTGAGTTGGCTTTGACTCATAGTGACCTTATGCACTAGTGATCCTATAAACAACAGAACAAAACACTACCCAGTCCTGCATCATCCTCACAATTGATAGTTTGAGCCTATTGTGCAGCCTGCTGTGCCAACCCATCTCATTGGAGGTCTTCCTCTCCTTATATTGTTATTGTTATTAAGTACCATTGAGTCAGTTTCCACACATAGCTACCCTGTATAGGGTTTCCAAGGAGCAGCTGGTGGGCTTGAACCACCAACCTTGTGGTTAGCAGTTCAGTGCTTATATTACGGTGCCACACCATGATGTCACACACAGGAAAAATTCGTAGGCAGGTTAGAAAGGTATTGACCCTTTTCACTCTGTGGCAAAACAACTGGTAAAATTTTCATTTGCACTAGCGGTTTTCTGCTCCTGTAAAGATGTACCATCTTGAAAAGCCTATACAGGGTAAAATATGTGTCGGAACTGACTCCACGGCATATAACCACCACCAGCCATCTTGGAAGGGAAAGCATGTGCCTATCTATAAAGCTTTTCTAGGGGAACTGGTTGGAAATCTCAGGATGTTGTGGATCCTTGTTGCTTTTAGTAAAATGCAATGAGTGAGGAGGACTCAGGTAGAAAGTATACAGATTGTATAGAGATATGCATGAAGAGATGGCAAGGAAAAGAGGTCCATTAAATAAGGTTCTATCTGCCCGAGGCCAGCCACCTGAAGTGAAATGTGTGGTCTTCCAGTATAGTTAAAGGCAACCAAGAAACAGAAACACACAAAACACGGGAAGCAGTAGACTCAATGTAGACTCCCCCACTAGCATGCTACAGGTGGCTACTGGGACACCAACATAGAAGAGAAAGAATCTAGATCAGAAGAGTCAATAGGTTCTAGCCAAAGACAGAGCAGGGTCCCATATCTATGGCCTCCCTCCCACCTAGAATGAGCAAATAATTGGTTGAGGCAAATGCCAATTAAAGTGTTTGATCTATTGATGAGATCCACAATATCAGTAGTATGTGGCTAATAAAGAATAATGAGAAAGTCAAAAGCTATCCCTAAGGACAAACACTGTATGACCTCATCATATGAAATAATCAAAGATCTGCAGTTCGAAACTACCAGCTGTTCCACGGGAGAAAGATGAGGCTTTCTGCTCCCATAAAGATTTACAGCCTTGGAAACCCTGTGCAGGGTCACTATGAGTCGGAACTGACTCCATGGTACTTAACAACAACAACAACAAGCAAAAATAGAGAAACTGAAGATCATTAATGGTTACCAGGTGTGGTGGGAGGGGGTCAAGGGCGTTTTGGCTTGAGAGGCATTGAGTTTGTATTGATTCTGATGATGGCTGTACAACATGAAGAATGTGATCACTATCATCACGTTGGGAATGCAGAAATTGTTGCATCAGCGAATGTTTTGTTTATAAATAAAGCTCTTCTGAACATGAAAGACTATACTGGCATGGGGTGCTCGTGATGGTGAGAGGTTTCTGACTAACAGAGAAGTCAGTAACACAGCTCCATGAAGAAAGATAACTTGTCAAATAGAAAAAATTCTCCTTTAGGTACATACATGATTACTTTTGTGTTACAAATACACATCCCATCCAGTGTGGCACAGTAGGATCAGCACTGGACTGCTAGCCACACTTAATAACAACAATTCATAGAATGTTTGGAAACATTCCAATGAAGCTGGTCACAGTGACTGCTCTTGGGAAAGGGAACTAGGCGGTTGAAGAGAAGAAGCATGAGCGAGACTATTTCTCCCTACTCACTTTTGGTGAAATTATACATTGTGGGG
Organism: Chrysochloris asiatica; assembly: GCF_000296735.1. Lineage (NCBI taxonomy): Eukaryota > Metazoa > Chordata > Mammalia > Afrosoricida > Chrysochloridae > Chrysochloris > Chrysochloris asiatica. The sequence goes on from NW_006408690.1 coordinate 791,408, forward strand.
CATCTGTATGCAGTACCGATGCACACATGTACAAAACGAATAAAATACAGTTGATCATGAATTACAAGTGTACATTCCCTCAGACTCAGTCATTTCTCTCCTGGAAATGATTTCCTACAAATATATCCCAAGTGCAAAGTGACATATGACGAATGACAAGGTTACTTACTGCAGCATTGCTTGTCATAAATGTTAAAAGCAACTGAATTGTCCATCAACAGGGCACTGGTCAAATGCATTGTGTATACACACACATGTGATCACTATCATTGCACTGGAAATGTAGAAATTGTTGCATTAGCGAATGTTTTATTTATAAATAAAGATAATTCAACGTCATACATCCACAAAAGGAACAAAAAGCATTCTGCAGGAATGCAAAAAATGATCTCCATGGTATTACTGACTGAAAAGGCAAGCATTATATATAAATATGCTCCTCATATAAAATATTTTATTAAAGGTACACAGAGTTGATAACATGTGTTGCTTCTGGAAAGAGGAACTTGGTGAGAGTTCACTAGTGGAACAGATACTTTTTATTCCAAAGACTTCCCCAGATGTTTTGTACATCAGCAGCATTGTCTAGATAAAGTGTATGTCCTGGCTTCATGGGCAACATTGCCCTGAAAGCCTAATTTCAAACAGTTTATTTCATGTTTTTAAAACCACCAATGTCATTTTCTATATAGGTAACATCCTTTAAAATAAGAAAAGAATTCATCAAAAGGAGGATTCTGCACATACAGTCTTTAACATGAATATGTGCAAGGCCCTTTTTACACTGATCTTGTAAAAAATTGTTTTTAGTTTGCAAACATAATTAGTATGAATTTCATTTGTTGACATTTTTACTTCGTTCTGTCTTAGCACACAATGTGTGAGAAAAAAAAACAACAAAAACACACTGCCACACCTGTGACCTCTCTCAGCACATTTTTATTATGGAAACAAGGCTCTTTTGTTGGTGGCCACAGATTTTGTCTTAAAAACACAGAAGCGACATGACATAGATTAGTCTTCTATATTTGCAACTGCTCTTTTTAGCTAAAAGGATATTGTTGCTGTAGGTGGTGGTAGTGGTTGTTATTGTGGTTGATTGTGGTTGGTGGTTATAGTTTTGTTATGTGCAATTGAAGTAATTTTGATTTATAACGACCCCATATGATAGAGTTGAACTTCCCCAAAGGGTATTCTAGACACTATGGGATATTTATCTATCTTTCTCTGGTAACATAGTGGTTACAAGTTGAGCTGCTAACCTCAAGGTCAGCAGTTCAAAACTACAATCCGTTCTGTGGGAGAAAGATGAAGCTTTCTGCTTCGGTAAAGATTTTTTGGAACTGACTCCAGGGCACATAACCACCACCACCCTCTATCCACCTATCTATCTATCTATCTATCTATCTATCTATCTATCTATCTATCTATCTATCTATCTATCTACCTATCTATCTACCTATCATCAATATTTCCACCACTTAGATGTCACAGTTTGTTGGAAACTTAACATTTCTAAAATTGCGATTTTGATCTCTACTTACTATCCTCACTCAATCTGCTCCACCTCCAGATTTCCTGAACTCAGAAAATGGTACCCTATCTGCCTGGTTGCTGAAGTCAGAACCTTGGTTATCATCCTTAAAGCTTTCCTCTCTTCCAACCTGAATCCATCATCAAATTACTTTTTTTTTTTTTTTTTTTAAACCTCCTGAACATTTGATGCCAAAAGCTACTCTTTCTCTCTCTACAACAACCTTGGTCTATCCACTCTCGTCTTTACCTGGAGGATTTTTATAAGCCCCTAGTCTCCCCCTATCATGCATCTTCCACTTCAATCCATTAGTTGTAAATGATTATTTGAAATTACTGATCACATCGTTCCATCTCCTTGCTTAAAACACATCAGTAGTCACTGTTTCTGTGCTCCTCTATAGTTTATATCTCTCTCCCCTTCTCTAAGTACAATCCAACCAAAATGTCTACCTTCCTCCAATGGGTTTCCTGCCCCAAATATTTCACATAGTTTGTTTTCTGCTTGGATTTTTTTTTTTCCTTTACAACCTTCTTCTTCCAAACCTATCCTGAGTCTAACCTTTCAGTCTAACTATTTAGGTCAAATTCTTACAAAGACTTGTTCTAACTATACAATCTGATTTAGGGGTCCCTTGACTTTTTCTTGTTTAAGCTTCTTCTATTGCTTACTTTCAAAACATTTACTTCCATTTGTAATTATAAATGCATTATTTCTGTCTTCCCAACATTGCTATTTTGTTCATCACTTTGTTCAGCAACTAGAAGTCAGTATTTGCTGATAGTGAATGAGCTATGTTAGCTGAAGGGATTTTTATAAAATAATCTAGATTTCTCTTTTCTTTTTTACTTTGTTCTAGCTAAAGTAACCTTTGGATTATGACTTGTCTTCCCACAGACCTTGACAACTAAGAGATGATGTGCTAATTATGAGGATTGGTACTGGTGAGAGATATTTCTTAATGTAAATTTAGAACTTGATATGTAGGTAACAAGTCAAGTTGACATGCATGTCAAGTCATGTGGGTCAGTCTCTGAGGTTCTGAAAACAGTGAACTTGGGGGCCCTCAGATCAGAGGTCAATTCCTGGCCCCAGTTAATTCACTAATAAATCCCTCCCAGGAGGCCTCTTTGGAGACAACCTTTCAGCCCTTTACCTTCAATGACTCTTTGACATCATTGCTGATTAAAGCTTATCTTTCTTTTCTGGAATGTCTGTGCTGAGTAACTTAGAAGACATTGCCAAATTTTTGCCAGTTATCAAAGATAGCAGTTACCTAATATAGTTGTTATCAGCTGTATATACCACTGAGGGGATAAGCCACCCCTACTCAGGCGAGGAGTCCTGGTGTGGCACTATGGGTAAATGTGCTGGTCTGCAAAGTCATTTGAACCACAAGGTCAGGGGTTCAAGCTCACTCACTGCTCCTCGGAAACCCTATACAGGGTCACTATGAGTTAGAAGCAACTCTATAGCACTTAACAGTAACACTTCAGGCTAGGACTTCTAAACTCTTCTCTCAGGTCCTTTTCTGCAACTAAATTTTGTGAGATTGAGAATGCTAAACCTTTACTGATAGTATGCTAGCCAACTGGGCAAAAGCACTACAGAATTGAAGGGGAGGTTTAAATAATAAACCTTAGTAATAAGTTTATTGTCTTTTTATATTCAGGGACTTGCTAACTGCTATGCCTATAGTATTACATTCTCTTCTCAGAACTCTATGTAGCTTGATGATGGATTATTAACCTGATCTTCTAGGTAAGAAAGATGTAGCTTAAAAAGGTTAAATTTCAATTCAAACCTATTTCAAAACACAGTGGCCTAAAAACCAGCTAAGCTGGGATGTGAACCTGAATCAACCTGACTCGGGTGCCTGAACTTTTAACCACCACGTGGAATTGTCTCCTCTTGACTTGAATGCTCAGCAACTGGTTGGTAGTCAAAATCTCTGATTTACATCATGATAATAATTGCTAATGGACCATATCAAAATACATGTTTATATATCTTTTATTAATTTTTTCAATGAGTGCTGGGATTTTATTTTATTAGTAGTATTTCCTATATACCAACTATTATGTAAGTTCTAAGGAATTTAGATGTAAAGATACACAATTCCTTCTCCGCATAAGCTCTCAGTCTCGTGGGAATCAGGCAGATATCCAGACATTTACAAAACAATATGATGAATGCTGTTAACAGAAGGCCAGGCACTGGACTCAGAGAGGGGTGTCACAGGAATGTTGATGTGAGCTGATTTTTAAAGACAAGGGATTTGCCAGAAAGATATGCAGGAAGAGAGACAAAGAAGAGTACAATTTTCTGGGTGGAGCAAACAATGTGGGTGCAGATGTGGGAGGCCTCTAGTACCTCTCAGTATTATGGGAATATCTGTTACAGTGGGTAAGAGAATGGCAGCATCTCATGAAATGAAGCTAAAGAGAAAGGGCCCAACCACATTGAATCTTTATTCTACTCAGAGCTTTTGAACAGGATCAGAAGCCACATCAAACTAGCTGCGGTATCCCCACGTGACCACAGTCTCTTAATTCATCTTCTCAAGAGAGAGAATCAAAACAGTCACTGGTCAACTACCTGACTCAGGTGTCTGCCCTTCCTTTGACTGTCTGATAGGAGGGCCCAACTAAGTATATATGTGGATGGGAGGGAGTTGCACTAAAGCTATTCAAGGTTTGAATCCCCTGGTAGGGGCTAGCCCTCCCAGGAACTATGAATAAGAAAGGTTCGATATGGGGGCTATGGGTGAGAAAGGCAATATAATTTAGCTAGTCTAATATTGTGTGGCATGGAGAACAGCCTGGATTCTTCAGCAGACATTTATAGAAAGCAAGAGAAAAACCTTATGTTAAAACCATAAAGTTATCATTTTAACATCTAAGGCAACTCCCATTCATGACCCTAAACACAATAATCATACGGCTGATCATCATAATATTTTTAAATTGCTGCTGATTTTGAATTATTTTTAAACTAATATGGATAAGAATCATCTTGGAAATAAAATATACACCAAAAACCTTATTTTCAAAGGTGGCAGACAAGCCTGGCTCTATTGGCAAAGCTAAATAGAAGGTCACTGGGTCCTATGTACCTGTGTGAACAAACTTTCAACCCACCATAAATGAGATATTCATCTTTATTATACCAAGAAACACTTGTGCTCAACTTTGAACCTAAAGGTTGGTAGTTCAAACCCACCCAGCAGTGCCACAAAAGGAAGACCTGGTCATCTGTTTCCGTAAAGATCACGACCAAGAACACCCTACGGAGCATGGTTCTACTCTGTACACATGGAGTCTCCCTGAGTCAAAATCAATTTGATGGCAATGGTTTAGTTACAGCAACTAATATTGCTCACTTAAAGAATGCAGGAAGAAATGATGCGCTCCATTTCTAAGTCTGACCTGTACATGGCACCATGGCAGCTTCATCTCTGCATGCAACGGAGTCTATCTAGTCCCTTCAGAGGTCTGGGCACCCAAGGGACTGTGTGGAAAAGCACTGCCCTGCTAATCTGTTTACAGCCTGTTACTGTGACATCAAGTGGGTTCTGACCAATAGCAACCCTGTTTAGGGTTTTCAAGGACAGCTTGTGGGCTTGAACTGTTGGCCTTGTGGTTAGCAATCCAGTGTTTATCCTACAACACCACATCAGGGATCATATAGGATTAATATGGGCAGTATACTGGTGTTGTTTAGTGCCATCGAGTCGATTCTGACTCATAGTGACCCTTGTGTAAAGTTTCCAAAGAATGGGTGTTGGGCTTAGCAGTTCAGTGCTTATCCTACAGCGTCACACCAGGACTCCACATATAAAAACAAGGAAATGATGCTCATAAAGAAATATGAGAAAAGGACAATGTGAGTTTTAAAAAAATTTCTATGTAAGCACATTAACTAAAGCATTTTGTCTACAAGGCACTCAGATTCTGTGTCTAATTAAGAAAAAGCTTGAAAAGGATTGCCATTTGATTCTGTGTTGTCTGTAGTATAAGCAACAGTTTTAACAGTAGAAATTGTGATTGCTCTGATATTTTACTCAAATTTGTTTAATTAAAAATTTCATTAAAGAATTTTTTCCCTCTTAGATATTAATTGATTTTTGCCTCTTACTCTGAGTTGAAGACAGCTCTACTAATATAAACCAACTGCTAAATAAATTATGTAATCTTAAGAGTAGAGACTAGGATTCTCAAAAATACTTAGAAAAGATGAAAGAAATTAACATTCCACTTTAATAAATACATAGGTGTATTATTAAATAAAACTCAGAATAGCAGAGTTGGTTTTTATTAACGGGCACATTAAGAGGGAGGTTACTTTGTTTATTGAATCATCTTCAGTGCTGCATTTTTAAAGTTGTCTTCTTAATTTTCTGAGTTACCTTTTAGTTTTCCTTCCTCCAAATGGAAGTCTTTCAGCACGCACAGTCATATGGATGCCAACAGTATTTACGGATGGAAATAGCCACAGATGACCCAGGTTGTATACAGATAAGTCTATACTGTTAAATGTAGGGATTTCTGAATCAGTCTGTAGAAAACAATCTAGAGTGGTAAGAATGCAGTTGTCACTATTTCCAATTCAAAACCCTTAACAGTTGTTAATGCTGTGATATCCCTGTGCTGGATGTGGTAGAAGAAAAAACAAAAATGAAGTTCTGAATGCTGTCTTTGTTTTTTTGGGCCCCCAAATGAAGGTTTATGTGAAACAAGTCCACAATGATAATGAATTACACTATGGAACCAGAACAGAGTACACCAAACTTTAATCGGTTTCAACTTGGAAAACCTAATAATGGCAGAAAAAAACCTCTTATGTAGGTGAATAATTCACCTTAGCTTTTAAACATTGCCTAAGCATTTTGATGATTTTAAGTCCATTTTCATTCTTTGTGGATTTTCTTCTTTATAAAACTTTAGTTCCATTTTTATATATTCAATGGTGGGTTTTGTTTTTATTTCCCTACATGAAAATGATTATCCTTTTACCGTTCTCTTATTACTTATTGGCAATATAAATAATTTTATGCTTTTCAATGACACCAATGTCATGTTCTAGTTGCTTCATTTCTTCTTCCAGCTTCTGCTTGCGAATCTTCTTCGGTATGGAATCTATGAACACCGAGAGGGACTGGAACTCTTTATGCACCTCTTCCCAGTTTTTTTTCAGCCCCTGTAAGTGGTAAAGACAACTATAAATACTAAAATAAAACTGCCAAAGTAAAGGTAAGTTGCAAATGGTCAAGAAAGCTGTACTTGTAAAGGGAAACATAAGTATGTAAACAGGAGTCCTGGTATGGCACTGTAGGATAAGCACTGGACCACAAGGTCCTTGATTCAAACTCATCAGCTGCTCCTCAGAAGCCCTATGTAGGGTTGCTATGACTCGACAGCACTTAAACTTAACAACAACAAATAGGTAAAGAAAACAGACAGAAACCACTTTTACAATGATACGCATTTATCAAGTTCTTGGCCACGGTAACAAAAAATACTGCACAGAGGCCAAACTCTGTCCTTGACTGTGTGCTCGGTTCCCACTGGGAGTATTTATTTGCTCTGTTTTGAATGTTACTGTACTTGTTTTTAACCATCAAATGTGCATTTGCAGAGTTATGATTAGTATGAAACTAAGCTCGTAGTGAATGCTTTGGTTAAAACAGCAAGTTACCAATTGATATTCCCAAGTAAAAAAAAAATTAAACAGAAAATTCTCTTATTAAAATGTTACCTTTTTTTCTTTAGAATTTTTTTTTGAAAAATTATTATCCTCATTCTTCAACAGAGAAGTCACATGAAAAGAATCATTGTGACTTTCCTGGCCAGGCCTGCTTACATCTGACACAATAGAGTCATACAAGATGCCAAAATTCAATGTTACAAAGTATGATCTTTTCAATATATAAGAATTAACTTATCCTCCATATAGTTGAGGATCTATGCTGTTATTATTATTAAATGCCATTGAGTCAGTTCTGACTCAGAAGGATCCTATGTAGGGTTTCCAAGGAGTGGCTGGTGGGTTTGAACTGCTGACCTTGTGTTCTAGAAATGATCGAAATGTCATTAAATGTAATACGTATGTCAATTTAATAGTCTAATGGAAGCGTCATACATTATCAGAAATCAACACATTTCAAAATTGGGGCTTTCTTAGGAGCAATAAGGTGACACAGTAAATTAAGTGTAGGGATGCCAACCACAGGTCAGCAGTTCAAACCTACCAGCTGCTCTACAGCAGAAAGATGAGGCTGGCTACTCCTGTAAAGATTTACAGTCTCTGAAACCCTAAGGCACAGCTCTACTCTCTGAGGTCGCTGTGAGTCGGAATTGACTCGTCAGCAGTGGGCTTGGGGGTTTTTGGTAGGAACAATAGGGTCATTTCCATCTCTGCATTGTTGTTGTTGTTGTTAGGTGCCATCGAGTTGGTACTGACCCATAGCGACCTTTGAACACCAGAACGAAAACTTGCCCAGACCTGG
>NW_006408690.1:817170-824673 GCF_000296735.1 Chrysochloris asiatica
GATTAACTTTTCAGTCTAGGAGCAGAGGTCCCTAGGACCATCAAGGGAGAAGAGCAGAGAGCGAAACCCTACCCAGAGAAGCAGTGATGCCTGAAATGGAGACAGAGATGATGAAGTGGAGTGATGTAGCAGCTGAAGACTTTAGATCCAGAGAGGGAGAGCGACTGTGTGCTGAAGACCTGGGGAGTATGGGGGAAAGATTGCATGGAGGGGATTGTAACCATAGCAATGAGATGATATACGATAGAATGAATGTAAAACTAATGTTCTCCCATGTAAACGACCACATAATTCACAATAAAACATTTAAGAAAAAAAGTATGCTAGAAGCACCATTGGCAAAATGGTCTCAACTATTTGAATTTAGGCAATGAAGTTGATATATCGGCACTTTTTATAATTCAGTATTATTGAGGTGCTATAGGAAAACACTCAACCACAAGGTCAGTTTGAACTGCAAAGCAGGCAGTTCAAACCCACCAGCTGCTCCTCAGAAACCCTATACAGGGTAGTTATGAGTTGGAACTGATTTGACAGCATTTACCAACAACAAAATAGGTGCATAACTCATTTTATTACATAAAAGCAGAAAGCAAAAATGCAACTTCATGCAGACAGTACCCATTTGACTTAGCATGGATGGTTTGCTGACGATAAATAAGCATGATACCAGGATCAAGTGTAAATTGCTACAATCTTATCAATTTCAATGGACTAGGGAAGGATTCTTCACATCAAAGATCAAGTATGTCTCCTAAGTACACTAGGTTGATGTTGTTGTTATGTGCCGTGGAGTCGGTTGATATGGATGGGCAATTTAGACTTCGCCTACCCAAACTGCAGGACTATAAAGGCACAAAGTAGCAGGCTTACAAGCTTTCATGAGATGAGGGTGCTTAGTGTCAGAACAAGGGAGACAGAAACCCTACTGAGTAGTTTTCCTCTTGTCCAGATGGTCTGGTGATGAGGGGGGATAGGATTTTATGATTCAATTATGAGTAATTATTTTCAGGTCTAATGGTGATTGTCCCAACTGTAAATGTAGAAAAGGTGTAACTAAAAGGGGAGAGCAGTTAATCTGTCATTTCAGGAACAGAGGACTCTAGGACCATCCAGAGGGAAGAACATGAGAGGAGTGAGGGATCCTAACCAGAAAAGCATCAACAACAGAGATGGTGGCAGACACGATGGCATAGAGACAACAGCAGCAGAAGACTGTAGGCCCATGGATTGAGAAAAGCAGTGTGCCTGTGGGCAGGCGACTATCTTGCAAAATGTGTCCTCTGGACATTTAAATGAATATATATTCACAATGTGCTGTGTGTACATTTTAAAAAGGGGGGTAGTAGAGGTAATTACCGTTGGTTAAGGGTGCATGGAGGGAATTCTAATCATTACAATGATTTGCTGAGTATAAAATTGATGATCTACCCTGTAAGCTTTCACTCACTCAATACACACCCACAAAAATGCAAATACAATTTAAAATACTTCTTTGGAAACATGGTCCTTGAAAATGAAGGTCACACATTTATATTTACGAGAAGATTACAAGTGTTTTACATAATCATGTCTTCATATAAGCCCTTTGTGGTAAAAATTTTATCTTGTAAAAACTTCCTAAGGGCAATAAAATCTCAGTGGTTTATTTTTGTACTTAGGCAAATATGATCGTAGGATAGGGCACACTGTAAGAATAGGTTGGTTGTGGAAAAGGGCAACAAATGTTGACTTCTAGTTGAGTGAGAATATATCAAGGATTTGGAAAGGGAAAAGGTAGATGGAAAAAAAATTCAAGTCTAAAAACAAGGAAGAAAGAAAGAAGAGTAGGGCTAGAAAGATGGTGTGATTAAATTAAAAGTGCATGGAGATGTATTACAAAAAGAAGCCCTCAAAAGAATTCTATTTCTCAGTCATTCTTTTCCTTTTTTTATGAAACAAGAATTATGCTTCTAGAATGCTCCACAGGGGAGCCCACTGCACAGAGGAAATCTACTGAGTTATACACTTTCAAGTATCAAAGGCTGCTCACAGCTAGTTGGGTACTCCTTCCATATCACTTGTGCTCACTGCAGCTATATTCCCTCACCCCCAGATTCTCACTCTCTCTTTCTATTTTTTCCTCGGATTCTCTATTGAAGTATAGATTGCTTTTATTCCAGTGTGTGCAGTCTTGCATGGATCAAAGTTAACAGCCAGGGAATGGAAACCACATATAATGAATATTCCATATGATAAGGAAATAATCACCTCGAGGTTTCTGAGACTTTTCCTTTTCTTTTCATGTGATTTCAGCTGATCATCTTTCATGCATTGCAACAATAGCAAATTTCCCTTACTTTTCTTTTTTTTTCTCTTGTTTTAATGATGAGATGAGAGTTATTCATTTTGGAAATGTTTCAAATACAGAAAAGTGGTCGTAAAATAAGTAGGAAGTGTTTTGAGTTTCATGTTCCTTTTGCACCTTCCCTTCCATCCCCACCATCCAGTCTCTACCTTCTTGCTTGGCTCTGTGCTTTGGATGAGGTCTGAGGGTTGTGGGTTGCACTGCTCTGGCTCCTTTGCCCTCTGAACTCTAAATGTGTTCAACCAATGGAGGCATTCATGGCAGGCAATAGACGTTAGGGTGCTTCTTTGACCCTAGTTCTGGCTGCATCCCATTGATCCTAGTTCTGGCTGCATCCCTCTGTGACTACAACACCTGTCAGAGTATGGGTTGGAAAGTGAGGGTTGGGGGGCAGTGAATGAATATGAGCGAGAATGAATGGGCGAAGACTGGTATCCTCCCTTTACTGCATTAGGAAGTTGAGTTGATTAACCTCTCTAGTTGAGTTAAATAACCAGCTTTCCCCCATGTTCTGCTAACACTAATATCTGTCTGCCCTTCATGCTAAGGGTGGTGGTAAATTCCCATTGTCCTTAGTCTTGGGGAGTCATAGGGTTCCTGGTTGGCTCCCTTAACTCTGCTTCACTTCTGTAAAGCGTTCCTTCATTGAATTCTCTTCAGATTCTCAGCAGAGTGTGCCTTCTCTTTCCTGTTGGAGTTCTGACTAGTACAGCGTCCCCCTGATGCCTCTGTGGCAGGTGTGTATGTATGACATAGTGAAGAAAACACTGGTCTGGGAATTGGTAGGTAAGAGTTGTAACCCTTATTCAGATACTTGATAATTTGGTGACCAATAGCAAATTAAAGGTAAACTCTAAGCTCATTGACAATAAGAGCCATATTTGTTTTGCTCACTACAGTCTCCCCAGGGCTGGGCAGTGTTTGGAACATACTAGATGTGCAATCAATGAACAGGGTGAATGAACAAATGAGCTCACTTAACATTTTTGCATTTTATATCTTCATCTGTAAATAAGGGGTTTAGAATCATTAGACCAGATGATGCCTTCCAAGTATAATGAGCTATTTCATGAAGAAGGAACAGAATGTAGCCAGCTTGGGGGCATATAACCGTGTTGTCAAATAACAGTAACTCATCACCAGGGAGAGAAGTGTGGTTCAGGGCTTGTCAGGAATGTAGCTAGTGGCTTTGTTGCTATGGAAATTATACTCCCCAGCCAATCAAGCATCCAATGGAGAATTTGCTACAGATGCACCAAAGGGGATGCAATGAACTCCTGCCCTGTAGACCACATTAGGAGGTTATGGCCAAAAGGGGATGTGAAGGGGAAGCCTTTTCCTCCTGAATGAAGTTATTCCTCTTTTCACTATTCTTCAGCATCGTGTAGACAGAAAAACATGGCTTTCACAAAACTACATACTTTCTGAAAAGGGTAGAATCCAAAGGGCTGGTGGGCTGGGGAGCAGAGGAAAAGGGAGAGAGAATAAGAAACAGACAGACAGAGAGAGAAGGAATGAACTATGAATGAGAATAAATGGCTCAAGACCAGTACCCTTCCTCTAATGAATTAGGGAATTGAATTAATTTGTTACAATAGAATGAGCCACCACCACTCAGTTTTGAGTCATTGCAGAGTTGTACACTACATTCACAATGGTATATTCACAGGGTCACCTTCCCTTCATGAATGTTCTGTTTCAGTCTCACTGATCGGCTAAGTGTTCCCTGAAAATGCCAATGACATTCCTACTTCTGTTGCTGCCTGCTTGCCTGCCCTTCTCCTTTTCCTTCTAGCACATTGTTACTGAGCACCTATGTTTATACTGGGCTCAATGTTAGGTACCAGGATACAGCTGTCAACAAAGAGACACAGTCCCTATCCTTAGGCCACTACTGCTGTATCAGATCCCTTCTTACTTGGCACTTCAATGCTCAGCCAAAAATCTTCATCCTTCAGTGACGGGTCATGCCCTGGAACCCTTAAAAACTTACACACACACACACACACACACACATCCTCACATATACATACATTCACATATACATATCTGCCTATATATAAATAAGCCCATGTAGTTGAAGGCTTAATTAACCTAAAGGTTGGTGGTTTAAATTCACCTAGTGGCTCCACCAGAGAAAGACCTGGTGACCTATACCTCTAAAGATTAAAGCCTAGAAAACCCTAGAGGGCACTTCTGTTCTGCCACCTGGGGTCTCTATGAATTAGAATTGTCTTTAAGGCACTCTCAACAACACCAACATATACACATCACTTCCCATCAATTAAATTAAAACATTCTCTCTAGCAAAAGTTGTATCTTATGCCTTTAAAACAATATCCTCAGAGCTTAGCACAAGACTCTATGCATTTAACCAATGCTTATTGATGATTTTGATGACACTGATAACATGTTAAGGATAACAGCATGTTGTTGCTAAGTGCTGTCATGTCAGTTCTGACTCATAGTGACCTTGTATAGGGTTTCTGAAGAGTAGCTAGTGGGTTTTAACTGCCAAACTTGCAGTCTGCAGTTCAGTGCTTATCCTACAGAGCCACACCTTATAATAGCAGATGAATCTACTTTTCTGAAATTGATATGGTAAAAAGAGTTTGTGCTATTTATAAAAGTCACTAGAAATGACTTTGTAGAAAACTTTTAAAATACCAAAGCAAAGGGTAAAGCACTATTTTCACCTCTGTAAGACTTTAACTCTAGAATAGTACTTGTTTTTGGTAAGTGCCACTGAGTTGGTTCTGACTCATAGTGACTCTGTCTTGGCTTTCCAAAGAGCATCTGGTGGGTTTGAACCACCAACCTTGAGGTTCAAACCTACCTTGCAGTCCAGTGCTTATCCTACAGTGCCACATCAGGACTCCTCTAAACAAAATGAAGGAGTCCTGATGTAGTGCTGTAGGATAAAGCACTGAACTGCAAGGTTGTTTTGAACCACAAGGTCAGCGTTCAAACCCACCAGTCGCTCCTCAGAAACCTATACAGGATCATTATAACTCAAAACCAACTCAACAGCACTTAACAACAACAAACAAGATGATGGAGTCCTGGAGTGAGCTGTAGGATAAGGACTGGACTGTTAACTGTAAGGTTGGTGGTTCAAACCAATCAGTTGCTCCTTGAAAACCCTATACAGAATCATTATGAGTTGGAACTGAGCCAATGGCACTTAACAAAAACAACAACCAACAAGATGATGGAGCCGAAACTGCTCACATCTTCTAATATTTTAAATGCTTCACATAAAAGTCTTACATTAAAACTTCAAATGTAACTATTGTTTAGAGTAAATTTTACTTATATTTATTTAAAAGAAGTAAAACACACATAAAATCGAACACCTAGTTATGCTAACATTAGAACATTTGTGTTATAATTAAAAAAGAAGATAAAAAAGTTGGTCAATCAAGGGACAATTTCAATTATTCTAGAGCTCCATCTAGTGAAAAATAACCAATTTATGGCTATCTTATTTTTAAACATTGGGACAGGAGAATGAAAATAAGAAAGCTAGTTTGCCCTATCCAGGCATGATTCTTGTAAGAGAGATGGGTTTCCTTACAACACTTTATAAAATCATAGAATCTCATCATATTAGAAATAAAATGTTCAATGAATCTCTGAACAAAACTCTTCCCTCTCCCCAAAGCGTTAGATTTGCTGCAAGTAGTTTGTTACAATAACCAAAGGATGGTGTTCTGATCTCAAAATCAATGTACTGGCTTTAATAATCAAGGGAAGCAGAAAAATGGTATGCCATTTAGAGATGTTCCAAAGAGTTACTGAGGAATATACATTACAGAGCACGTACCTGTAGAACCGCCTCCCTTTCTTCATCGGAGAGCCTTTTCATAGCTGCCTTTCTAAGGTTTTCCTTTACATAAATGTCATATTCTTCCTGGGCTTTCTTCACTTCCTCATTTCGCTTACATATATATTCAGGTGTGGTGCCGTAATCCTACAAGGATTTTGAAGGGAAAATAAATAAAGAAGCAATATCCTGAATGTAATCTTTTACAGTAGTCAATGAATGGGAGAAAAAGACACCTTACATATTTAAAGACTTTTCTCAAAGTATTGCAAACAGACACAATTAAGTAATTTTTCCTCACTGGGAAATATGAACACTGCCATCGAGTTGATTCTGATACATAGGACAGAGCAGAACTGCTCCTTAAGATTCCTGAGACTGTAAATTTTTAGGGTAGCAGACAGCTATGAGTTGTTGACTCTGGTCTACTAAAACGGTCTGAGCTGGTATTGAAGTTGCTTGTTTTCTTTTCTAATTGTCCAGTACCTGTTCCTGATTCATGAATTGACCTCCTAGTAAAGGAGCCATGGTGATGCAGTGGGTAAGCACTCAGTTGCTACCTAAAAGGTTGGCGATTCAAAACCACCGGCTGTTCTGTGGGAGAAAGATGTGCCTTCCATAAGATTACAGCCTTGGAAATCCTATGTGGCCTTTCTTCTCTGTCTACAGAGTCACCATGAGGTGAATCGACTCAACAGCAATGGGTTTGGGTTATGTTTTGTTTTACACCTAGGAGTTGTTTTTTCTTTATTTCTTTTAGGAACTTAAGACTTTAGCCTTGAAATACTTTGATTTTCTAAGGTCTCTTTTGCATAGTTTTGCAAATAAAAGAAGATAAATCCTTTCAAAGTCTTTATAAAAAAAATAAGCCCTTAAAAGATCCCAAGCACATCAATTTAAGAGCTTTGGAACCTGAAGTTGTTTTTGGAAATGCAAATACCTTTTTAGGCTCTTGGTTGGATTACAATGACTGATAGCAATACAATCAGTAGTGATTCTGTCTTAATAACGAATGTGTTGATATCACTGTCTATATAAGTAAAACCACTCATTGTTCATTCTTTAAAACATTTGAGAATGTACTTGGTTCTAGGCATAATAATGAGTAAGGAAGGCAAAGTTCCTGTCCTCATGTAGATTGTCTCCTATGGTAAGGCAGACTCACCCAAAATAGACTATAAATATAAGTAGTATGTGATCTGAAACAAAATAAAGGACACTAAGGAGAAAAGGGGGCTATTTTATTTTATTTTTTCTTAAATGTTTTATTGTGAATTATGTGATAGTTTACATGGGAGAACATTAATTTTACATTCATTCTATCATATAT
>NW_006408690.1:825609-827338 GCF_000296735.1 Chrysochloris asiatica
CAATTAGACTAATAGACCATGGGAATGTCAGCCTCCATGACGCTGAGACCAGAAGAACTAGATGGTACCTGGCTACCACTACCAACTACTCTGAAAGGGATCACATTAGAAGGTCCTAGATAACTGTGGAAAATAGTATTGTGTTTCCTCAGAAAGCTGGAAACAGAAATACTGTGTGATCCATCAATTCCTTGACTTGGTATGTATCCATGGAAAACAGGAGCCAGGATATGAGTAGATACATGCACAGTGATGTGCAATTGCAGCACTCCTCACAATAGTAAAAATATGAAATCAACTTAAATGTCTAGCAATGGAAGAACGTATAGACAAACTTTGGTACACACACACAATGAAGTATTGATGCAATGTTGAAGAATAACAATTAATCTATGAAACACCATAACATGGATGAACCAGGAGCACATTATGCTGAGTGAAATTAGACAATTACATAAGAAAAATACTGTATGAGACCACTATTATAAAAACTCAAGGAGAGGTGTTCATGCTAAAAGAAACAATCTTTGATGGTTATCAGGGATGGGAGAAAAGGGAGAGTAATTCACTGGCTAGAGGGTAGACACATGTTAACTCGGATGATAGGAAGGGCAATATAAAGAAAAGGGAGGTTGGCAGAAGAAGACAGGTGAAGACACAAGAGGTATGCAAGGGCTAAAAGGGATAGAAGTAAATAGCGTTATATACACACCGTGGAACAACAGTGTTCTGTGGATAGACGCATGGACAGACACACAGGTTGAATGGGTAATGGAAGAAGGGTGGGAGCATACCCACAAATATATAGGGGTTTGAAAGGGGAAAACTGTACATGGATATTTACTTTTGCTGCAAATACAACTATGAATGTAGTGGAGCATACTGTAGGCAAAATGATAAACAAAAACAAGAACAAACTTCTTAGGTATTATCAAAAATTGTAAGGCCATGAGTTGCTGGACCTGAGGATTCAGAATCACAGTCTTGGGAGACACCATGGTCAATTAGCATAACATAGTCTACAAAGACAAATTTCTACATTCTACTTTGATGAGGAGCATCTGGGATTTTAAAGGCTTACTAGTGACCATCTAAGATAAACCTGTTGGTCTCTCCAGGTATGCAAGATATAAGAGTGATGACAAGTGAAGATGTTTGGAATCAATTATTCCAGTGAACTAATGGAATATGTGAACATCAATCTCCACAACTCTGAGACCAGAAGAACTACCACTTCTTGGTACCACTAAGTGGCTATCAGTACCAACTGCTCTGAAAGGGATCTCATTATAAGGTCCTGGATAGAGTGGCAGAAAATTTAGAACAAAACACAGAATTATAAAACATGGCTAGGCTTACTGGTCAGAAAGAGAGTGGAGGAATCTTAGACTATGGCCCTTGACCTTCAGGTCTGGAACGAACTCATCCTCTTGGCCAAATTTTCAGCCAAGTCATATACAAAGTACATAGGCTGGGATAACACTAGTAAGGTATGCTCACCATGGAATTGTCAATCATTCAAAACCAAAAGGGTAACAATTTACCTAAGGACAAAGTTGAGAAGGGATGGGAAGGAGGGTGGAATGGAAACAGGGAGCACAGGGAGGAAGTGGGATAACCGTTGTTACACGGTAGGGTTTGCAAACACTGAGATGAAACAAAGTGTAGGATTTGTTACATGTAAAACTGATCTTGTCTTTAACCATCATTTAACTCACAATAATATGTT
>NW_006408690.1:830394-831543 GCF_000296735.1 Chrysochloris asiatica
TGCATATTGCATGTTGTTAGTGAGTTAAGAGATTCACAGCAACACTCATGGAAGCAGCAGTCAAACGTATCCCATCTTGTCAAACATATTGCAGTAGGCAAATCTGCTATAAAAGACCTCTTGAAAGAGTTCAAGAGTAAAGATATCAGTTTGAGGACTAAGGTATGCCTGACCCATCTCAGTTGCCTCACATGTATGTGAAAGTTGGTCAGTGAATACAGAAAACTGGAGAAGAATTGATGCATTTGAGTTATAGTGTTGGAGAATATTGAAAGTACCACAGACTTCCAGAAGAATAAACAAATCTGCGTTGGAAGAAGTGCAGCCAGAATGCTCCTAGAAGCCAGGATGGTGAGATTTCTTCACTCATATTTTGGACATGTTATCAGGAAGGACCAGTCCCTGGAGGAGGACATCATGCTTGGTAAAGTGAAGGATCAGGGAAAAAGTGGAAGACCCCCAACTAGATGAATTGCCCAAGTGGCAGCAGCAATGGGCTCAAATGTAACAACTGAGAAGATGGTTCAGGATCAGGTAGTGTTTTGTTGTGCTGTTCATAGGATTGCTATGAGTTGGAACTGACTCGATGGAACCTAACAGTAATAACAAGTCCTCCTCCAATCCTGATGCCATATTCTTCATACAGTTTAGCATGCAGGTTGACTAAGTATTGTAAAAGCATACAACTCTAACACACACTTTTCTTGATTTTAAACCACACAGTATCTGCTTGCTCTGTTAGAACAACTGGCTCTTAGTCTATGTACAGGTTCCACCTGAACACAATTAACTACTCTGGAATTCCCATTCTTCACACTGATGCCCATAATTTGTTATGATTCACGTAGTCAAATGTCTTTGCATAGTCAATAAAAGATAAACAAATTTTTTCCGGTATTCTCTGCTTTCAGCCATGATCCCTCTGGGATCAGCAATGATCCATCTGAGATCAGCAATGATATCTCTCTTTCCATATCCCTTCCTGAATCTGGCTTGATCTTCTGAAAGTTCCCTGCTTATCGACTGCTTCAACCATTTTTAAATTAACTTCAACAAAACTTCCTTTGTCTGTGACAATAATGATGTTAAATAATTTCCACATTCTGTTGAATCATCTATCTTTAATGGGCACAAATATGGATCATTTCC
>NW_006408690.1:831643-839975 GCF_000296735.1 Chrysochloris asiatica
TCCTGATGTTGTTCCAGCAGACTTTCACCTGTTTGGTTTCCTAAAAGCAGACCTTGGAGGATGAATATTCACCTTTGACGAAGAAATGCATTCGTGGCTCACAGTTCAGCCTAAATCATTTTTTAAATAAGGGAGTACAAAATCTTGCTGACAGTTGAACAAAGTGTATTGAAAAGCAAGGAGATTGTGTTGAAAAATTATGTATTTGTCTTTTCTTAAAGTTGATTAAAATAAATTCTACAGCCAAAGCATGGATAATTTTTGACTCACCTTCACAGACGCTTGAGAAGACAATACTTTCCTGCTTCCACTGAAGTAAGGGAAGTGTATCATATATCATGTGGATTTTCCCAATGTGAGTGGAGCTGAACCCTTTCACTAGTGGAGAATTTGCCACATTGTTTTCCCCTCCACTAAAGTGACTAGAAACATTTTTGGGTGGCCACTGTCCTGGTATAAAAAGAACAACAGGAAGCACAGCCTCCAACACCAATCAATGGACATACAGAACAAGCAAATAATAAATATTTATTGCTTTATGTTACTGAAATATTGGGGCTATTGGTTACCTAGGCAAGACCTAGTCTGTTCTGACTGAAATTTACTGTTGTTAAGTGCAATCAAGTTGATTCTGACTCATAGTGACCCTGTACAGGGTTTCTGAGGAGTGGCTGGTGGATTTGAACTGTCAACCTTGTGGTTCACAGTCCAGTGCTGATCCTACAGTGCCACGTAATGATTACCTATATTTTAATTCATCATGGTGTACCCACTGGACAGGTTATCTAAATAGCCTGTTTATATTCTTCTTCAGTCTATATTTGGTCCAAATTTAATGAAATGAAATGGAGTGGACACTATATAGAATGGATAATGCCTGATATCTCAGTAGATGAAAGGTGTAATTATCCTTCTTAATTTCAATGATGAGTATCTTCAACAATAATGTTATTGATGTTAAGTACTGTCAAGTTGGTTCCGACTCATAGCAACCCGTATAGGGTTTCCAAGGATTGGTTGGTGGATTTGAAATGCTGACCTTGTGATTAGCAGTCCAGTGCTTATATTACAGTGTCACACCACTATGCCACAAGTACTTCTAGGACTTAAAAATGCTTGAAACAATGATAAATTTCTCTAAAACGTATCTTTTGATGAGGTAGGAATGTCACTAAAAGCACCACCACTGTAAATCTAGAAAGAATTACCTTTCAGAAGAGCCTCAGATTTAGTCATAAGGTTGTAGTAACTTGGTAACAAAATGAGAGATGACGAAGAACACAACTTTGGAGACAGCCATTCCCCATATGTACTATAAACAATTCACATCACTATTTCAACTTGAATATATCCACTTGTTTGGGGGCAAGAAGAATTTGAAAAAACTGTCCAATAATACACACCTTTTAGACATTAAAGAAAATCGGGTCTTCGTTTCAGTCTCAAAAGATGACAGGTGTATAATTTCATTGGGAGTAATTACAGAAGTTTTGAGTTAAGTAGTTTGGAGACAGAAGGGTTCTTTAAAAACAGAAAAAGCATCCCAAAGAAAACATACACAATTCTAGTTCATTTTATATAAAGGTGCTTATGTTGTTGCTGTTGTTAAGTGCCATAAAGTCGGTTCCACCTCATATCGACCCTGTATAGAGTTTTCAAGGAGCAGCTAATGGGTTTAAAGTGGGGACCTGGCAGCTAACCGTTCACTGCCTTTCATACAGTGCCACACCAGGTCTCCACAAATACTAATATAAGGCTTTAAAATGCTTGAAACACACATAGTGAAACTTGAGTGCAAACTCCTAAACAATTGTAATAATTTATGTTATGGCAAGAAAGAAAAGTCATTGCAGTAGTAATACATAAGGGGCTTTGACTGGAGTAGGTGGTCATCTACCATGATAGATGCAATTCCTGCTCAAAATCAAGACAGGAACCCCAAGATCCCTGTGGAAAAATTTGGGCAGGAACGTAGGAGATGACAGCACATGTTGATAAAGTAATGTCATGCTTCTCTGGAGAATACTGTCCTTCATCCATGGCTCCTGCTACTCTTAGTCCTTTATACACAGGGTGGGGAAAAGCAGAAACGTCACTCAAACTTCTGGACCTTTAAATCACCCTAGCCACAATTTCTCCACTATCATAAATCTTTTGATTATCACACCCCACACTCCTGACTGCCCTCTGTGCTTCTGTTCACTACAGGACATTTTTGGTGTTGAGCAGAAATATTGGGAATATCCATCTCAGATACAGAAAAACATTTGGCTAGTCTACATGTCCTTGTTAACCAAGCCACAAAAACATCTTCCTAGCTACTAATTATTCTCTTTCAGGAAAAAGACGCAGTCTGCTTCTGTAAAGATCTACAGTTTCAAAAACCCTATGGAGCAGTTCTCCTCTGTCCTACACGTAGGGTTGCTATGAGTCAGAATCTGCACAACAGCAGTGGGTTTGGTTTCATCTTTTTATTGTCCTCTTGATGTTGCTAATCAATCAGTATTCATGAAAGATTTACTTTTCACTTATCTCAGTTAAGTTTCAAAAATCTATTTTTGGTAAGTGAGATAGCTGTTTTGGTTGTGAAGTGCTGTCGAGTCGGTTCCAACCCATAGCGACCCTGTATAGGGTTTCTGAGGAGCAGCTGGTGACCTTGAACCACCGACCTTGCAGCTCAACCGGCTTTGCAGTCTGGCGCATTAACCCACAGCGCCACACCAGGAGATAGTGAATCCTTTTAAAAACAATGCCATTGAAAACACAAATGAGTGAACCTCATGTTATGGTTCCAAATAAAGTGTTACACACCTGTTCATGCCATGAGCAAACTGAAGCATGATGACTGTACAAAGTATTCAAACTGTATACACCATCACCTCAAATCCTAACTCTGCCACTTATTACATCTGAGAGCTGTAACAAGCCATTAGATTTATCTGAGAATTATAAGGCGGATTAAAGGATATATAATATATTAAGCACCAGATACCACACCTGGCACCTAAAAATGTTCAGTGAAGAATGGATATTGTCTTGATGGTGCAATGGTTAAAGCACTCAGCTGCTAACCAACAGGTTGGTGGTTGAAACCCACCAGCCACTGTATGGGAGAAAGATGAGACAGTCAGCTTCCATGAAGATTTGCTGTTGTTTGTTGTTGGTAAATGCTGTCAAGTCAATGCCAACCCATACTGACCCTGTATAGGGTTTTCCAAGGAGCAGCTGGTAAGTTTGAGCTGCTGACCTTTGCAGTCCAGTGTTATTAACACACAGTGCCATACCACGACTCCCCAAGAAGAATGAAAAACTTGGAAACTTTATAGGGCAGCTCTACTCTTGTCCTATATGGTCACAATGAGTCAGAATAGATTCAATGGCAGTGGGTTTTGGGCTTTTTATAATATGCATATATTCAGTTATTAGTATTACAAGTGTTCATGAGCTCTCAGTAACATATAGCAATATTTCTGACCACTCAAGCTTTTACCCATTTATGAGATCATTGTTTCCCCTAAAACGACTCCCTTTCTTAGACAGAATATGCCATGCATAATTTAATCTTTTATTGATGATTCAGAATCATCACTATGCATTTCAGTCATTATACTAAGCCGTAATGCCCTTGGTGGTTACAGAACTGGTAGTTACTACTGATAGCACTTATAAATAACAATCATTATCAACACCTTATTGGAATTATTTGAGTCTTAGGTCTGCCATCGCAGGTTACCTTTTTATTGATGAACTTTGGAACTAATCCTGATGATTCAAGATCATGCTTGTCTCCAGTTCTTTTGTCAACATATATTGGTTTAGGCTTTTTAGCCACGCCCATAATGACATCAGCTGCATTTGTATTTATAAAATTTTTTCCACTTTGTATTCCCATGACAGGGTGTTCACTCCTCAGTGGCACAGGTGGCTTTCTAGGTTCATTCCAATCAAACTTTTTTTCTGTGAAATGGAAGCAGAACATTCCATTCATAACTATAAAAATTGTTACTTGGTACTACTTACTACACTCAGTTGTACTACCATTAATCTTTTTGAGTTTTACTACTCTATTCAAACTTTAAGGTAAACAGTAATAATAAAGGGGGAAAAAAAGCATTATATAGTCAATTAATATGTTGAAAGGCAGTACAAAAGAACAGTATTCAAATCTAAGATGAAAGGATGAGCACCTCAAACCATAAGCTACTCATACATTCAATGGTTACTATGATAATGCTTTCTTATAAAGGTTTCAACAACAGATGTCCAGCTTTCCTATTTAAGTAAGTTTAGAGAGAGTACTAGTAGAGAGTATGGTATATAAAGATAAAGTGAAGAGTGATAAATTGCCCACCAAATAAACTTACTTTTGTAAGGGTTCAAGGGTCTTGAACTACATCTTGGACTATCCAATGACAGCCCTCCAGCACCACATACCTTACCAACTTATTCCCTGGACGTGTGAATTCATTTTCAAATTATCATAGGAAGAGTTCTAAACCTCTAGACAATCTCTGATTACCGAGAAAGATTTCTCTGAACCTAAACACTGTCTCATCTTCTTGCCAAGAGATGAAAAAATGTAAGTTATAATCAGATGGTGAAGGACCACCAGACACCCACTTTTGGCTTACTGTGGCCCTCACTGTCCCAGATCTCTAGGATCTAGATACTTGTTGTGTTTACATGCCGTTGAATCCATTTCCATCTCAGAGTGATCCAATCTGACAGTTTTCAAGGCTGTAGTTTTCACAGAAGCAGGCCCCTAGGCCTTTCTCCTATACAGCCTCTTGTAGTTGTTATTGTTAAATGCTGTCAAGTCGGTTCTGACTCAGAGCGACCCTGTACAGTGCTGGCCGTGCAGTTAAAGTTGGCCTTGCAGTCTAGCACATTAAACCGAGGTGCCACACTACAACTCTTGCTGTTGTTAAGTGCTGTTGAGTTGGTTCCAACCTATAGAGACCCTGTACAGGGTTTCCGAGGCTGTAAATCTTTACAGGAGCAGAAAGCCTCATCTTTCTCCCGCAGAAATGCTGGTAGTTTCGAACTCTTGAGCGTGAGGTTAGCAGTCCAAGTCGTAACCACTATGCTACCACAGCACTAGGGCTCTGCTGCTGCTGCTGCTGTTGTTATGTGCCATGAAGTCAGTTCTGATTCATAGCGACCCTGTACAGGATTTCTGAGGCTGTAAATCTTTACGGGAGCTGAAAGCCTCATCTTTCTCCTGCGGAACGGCTGGTAGTTTTGAACTGCTGGCGGATTCAAACTGTCAAACTTTTTTAAAGCAGCCTACCACTTAAACATTGTGCCACCTAAATCAGACTAAAATTAAATCAGATATAAAGTAGGAGACTTCATGAATGGGTTGTTGTTAAGGGCTGGAAAGTCAATTCTGACTCATAGTGACCCTGTATACGGTTTCTGGGAGTCCTGGTGTGGTGCTGTAAGGTAAGGACTGGACCCCAAGGTTGGTTTGAACTGCAAGGTAGACAGTAAAAAACTTACCAGTGGCTCCTCGGAAACCTGCTACAGGGTCACTATGAGTAGGAACTGACTTGACAGCACTTAACAACAAAAGGGTTTCTGAGATGCAGCTGGTTGGTTTGAACTGCCAACCTTGTGGTTTGCAGTCTGGTGCTTATACTATAGTACTACACCAGAAGTTCCATTCAAGGGCAGGCATACCCATTTCCTGAGTATGTAACATGTGTAATAAGTAGCAAAGTGTCCCACGCTTAGAAGAACCCCATACTTGGTTTGATGTTTTGATTTTGTTGTCTTGTGGTGATCAAGGAGCCTAACATTTTCAATTTGCATTGGACTTCACAAATTATGTGAGTGTATGAATATCAGAAAATTAGGCTACCAGGAAAATGAGGAGCAAATGAAGTGAGATCTGTTACAGTTATTCACAGAAGCAGCTTGCCCCTCTTCTAGTTAAGGCGTTCCTAGTTTCTTAAGGCAATAATGAGTACAAGTAGATGTTGGCTGTTGTTGGTTTTCTGTGGAGTTGGTTTCGATTCACAGCGACCCTGCATAGGGTTTCCGAGGCTGTACATCTTTACAGGAACAGAAAGCCTCATCTTTCTCCCATGGAACAGCTGGTAGTTTCGAACTGCTAAACTTGATGTTAGCAGCCTGATTCTTAACCACTACACTACCAGTTGTTGTTGTTAGGTGCCATCGAGTCGGCACTGACTCATAGTGACCTTATACACATCAGAACGAAACAACGTCCAATCCTAGGCCAACCTCACTGCTGTTGCCACATTTGAGTCCATCGATGGACGTTACCAGAGCCCCTTACAAATAAATGAATCTGTCTCTTTTTAGAAAGTTGGCTTTTGTGTGTATGTCTCGTAGCATCAAGGAAACGATGTAACATATCAAGCCCACCTAGGGTGTATAGTTTGCCAAAAGTGAAGCTTCTCCCTATGGTTATGAGCATTTCATGTCTCATAACCCTCTTTCGGGAGTCCCGGTGTGGTGCTGTGGGTTAATGCACTCAACTGCAAAGTTGCAAGGTCCGTGGCTCAAGCTCACCAGCTGCTCCTCAGAAACCCTGTACAGGGTTGCTATGGGTCAGAACCAACTTGATGGCACTTAACAACAACAGCAACAATCCTCTTTCATAACCTGTATCTCATGACAAAGGGTATGGTGTTATCAAGAGATAAATAAGTCTAAAAATACTTTCTCCTAGTCACTCAACTTCTGTTTAATATTAGGTAAAGCAGCTATCACTTGTGCACATTTAATAACATAATGCTAGCTAAATTGCTTGTTAACATTACTATTAAAAAGAAAGACCGATAAAACTTACTGGGTGGTAGAGGTTTTTCCTTTGAGTGTTTCTTTAGGAAATCCTTAGGTGAAGGGACTTGGACTTTTGCTGGTCCCATAGTTTTCATTGCAGTTTTCGTTTTCTGAATGTCATCTTTCACAGATGCCTTAAAAACTGATATGTACCTAACATTAAAATAATAATAAAGTTGTAGAAACTATCTTTCTAGTAAAATTATTTAAGTGTAACCAAGGATAGAAAGACCTGAGCCTTGTTGTCAGTTCAGGCAAGCTAACTGGAAGTTTTCCCTGAGCTCAAAGTGCTACAAAGGTAAAGTTGTTAATAACATTTACTTAATATCCTTTGAAATTTTGTACTATTGGTAGTGATGTCACCTCTTTCTTTTTGCTGACCAGACTAAAAGTTTATTAATTTCATTTTTATCTAAGAACCAGGTTTTCATTGATTTTTGTATGTTTTTCATTTTCTTGATTTCTGTTCTGATGTTTGCTATTTCTTCTCCTTACAATGGGTTCAATTTGTTTCTTTTTTGTTTTCTAATAAGCATGCTTATGATACTTAGTTTTTATTTTAAAGCTAAAAATTCCCTCTAAATTCTGCTTTAGCTGCTCCCCATAAATAATGATATGCCATGCTTTGAATTCAGCATAAAATATCCTTTTAATTCCTTTATATCTTCCTTAATTTAGAAGTCTGTTTAGACACGTTACTTCATTTCCAAATATATGAGGATTTCCCAGATAACTTTGCAATTGATTTCTAATTTATTTCCATAGTGGATAGAGAACAGACGTTATATGATTTTGATCCATTTACATTTTTTTGTTGTTGCTTGTTTTATGGCACGAAACTTAGTCTTATCTTGGTAAATGCTCTTTGTTCACTTGAAAAATAAATTAGTGTTCTGTGATGTTGACTGGAGTGTTCTATACCTAACAATTAGGTCAATTGGTCGAGAGCGTTAGTCAAGTGTTCTATATCTTTATTGATTTTCTGTCTACTTTTTCTGTTAATTATTGAAAGAGAGATGATGAAATCTCTGATTACACTTGTAAACTTGCCTAATTTTTGTTTCAGTTCTATTGGTTTTTCCTTCATATGTTTTGAACTTCTGGTTTTAGATGAGTACTATTTTGGAGGCCTGATGTGGCACTATAGGTTAAGCACTGGACTGCTAACCACAAGGTCAGCAGTTCAAACCCACCAACTGCCCATCAGAAATCCTATACAGGGTTGCTATTAGTCAGAAATGACTCAACAGCACTTAGCATCTACAGCAGCATATATTTAGGTTCATTACATCTTCTTAAAAAACTGTCTCCTTTATCATTATACAATAACGTCCCTTTTAATATTCTGCACTTTAAAAATCTACTTTGCCTAATATTAATATAGCCACTCTGGCATTTGTTTGATTTGTCATTCCATAGTACATTTTTTCCATTTCTAGACTTTTATTTTAAACGGGACTTACTTACAGACATCAAAGAATGTTTAACCAGCGAATGGTCTCTCAGTCTCTTTCATTTG
>NW_006408690.1:844714-857393 GCF_000296735.1 Chrysochloris asiatica
GTGTTCTTTTTTGCTTTTCTTTGCACATTTCAATAAAATGCTTTGTTTTGTCTTCTCAAGCCACCCTTAAAAACTTCTGTTCATCTCTTTTACTTTGCCATTTCTTTAATTTGCTCTAGCTACTCTACCTTCAAGAGCAAGTTTCAGTTTCTCTTGACATACACTTTGGTCTTTCTTCCCTGTCTTTTTAATGATCTTTTGCTTTCCTCATACCCTTGATGTATCTCAGAACTCATTTGACCTTCAGCCATTAGTGTTTAGTGCATAAAATCTATTTTTGAGATGATCTCTAAATT
This sequence comes from Chrysochloris asiatica, assembly GCF_000296735.1. Taxonomy (NCBI): domain Eukaryota; kingdom Metazoa; phylum Chordata; class Mammalia; order Afrosoricida; family Chrysochloridae; genus Chrysochloris; species Chrysochloris asiatica. The sequence continues at coordinate 845,011 of NW_006408690.1, forward strand.
CAGGCTGGGTATACTTTTCTGGTTGGAGTTCATTGTGTTCTTGGATTTATAGAGAAAATTCATCATGTTAGACAAATTTTTGGTTATTATTTAAACATTTTTTCTGTTTTCTCATTTCTTGCCTCTCCTTTTGGGATTCTAACTACACTTACATTAGACTGTTTGATAGAGTCTCATAGCTTACTAATTGTCTATTTTCCTTTTCAGTCTTTTTTCCTTTACATGTTATTTTATGTTGTTATTGCTATGCCCTTAAATTCACCTGCATTTCATTTTTCAGTGTTTTGTTGTCACTTTTGTTAAGTGCCATAAAGTTTGTTCCAACTCTCAACAGTCCAGTGCTGAGTGGACAGCGCCACACCAGGACTCCAGTGTCATAGCTTCTGCTAATCTCACCCACAATGCTTGTTTCATTTTAGAAATCGTTTTTTTTTTTTTTTTTTTACATCTAGAAGTTAGATTTGTTAATATTTCTTCTGTAGCTCGTTGCTCATGCTTTTCTCTGCCATTTTTAACACAAAGAAAATATTTAAAACAGCTGTTTTAGTATTCTTGTCAACCAATTCTTCCACCAGTCTCATTTCTGAATTTGTTTGTATTGACTGGGTTTTCTCTTGATTATGCATTTTATTTTTCTGTTTCTTTGAATGCCTGGTATTTTTTGACTAGATGTCGAACATTGTAAATTTTTAATTGTTTCCTGCATTTTCTTCTGGTTTCTGTTTTTTTTTCTCTTTTAAATTTTTATTATTACTATTACTATTTGCTTTATACTGTGATGCAGTTGTGTTAGTTGGAAACAGAACCATAATTTCACGGCTCATTTTAAGAGAATAACCTTCAATCTATTTCTAATTTGGCTCCATTAGTCCTGGTGTGGCATTTTAAGATTACTACTGAATTACAAACCACAAGGTCAGCAGTTCACCCACCAGCTGCTCCTCGGAAACCCTACACAGGGTCCCTGTGAGTTGGAACCAACTCAATGGCACTAACCAATAACCAATAACCAACCAGCCAGTGAAACAATGAAGTCCTGGTGTGACACTGTAGGATAAGCACTGGACTGCTAACCACAAGATCGGTGGTTCTAAACTACCAGCTGCTCCTTGGAAACCCTTGCAGGTTGTTATGAGTCAGTATCAATCCCATGGCACTTAAAAGCAACAGTGAAGCAATATATTTCTGAGAGCACTACTTGATGTCCTATACATTAGAAGGTGTTTCCACTTTGGTCGGTGGAGATCTATAACTGACTCTGCTGCCTTCTGGAAGTTATTTTCTGGGTTTCAGGAGTTTCATCACACAGATAGCCTGATTATTATTCAAGCAAAGACTTAATAGGATTTCTGCAGATCTCCAGAGCTCTCTTTCAATATGGTCTTCTCCTGTAGTAGTCCTACTCTGCACTGTGAATTCTAGCAGTTTTAGCTTCCCAAACTTTCCATTCAGGAGACTGCTAGCCTTTGCTTGGATTCTCCCTTTCTTGGCCCTGGCATGGAAATGCTCTGCAGGGAGTAAATTTATTCATTTACCTTTCCTTAGGGATTACTGCCCTTTGCTGCCTATTTGCCCAGTATTGAAAATCATTGCTTCATGTATTTTTTTCTGGTGTTTTACTTGTTTGAGGAGAAAGGGTATAATCATCTTTGGTTGGGAGAAGAAGCTCAGCTACAGTACTTTTTACAACTTGTATTCTTTTCTTCCTTATGTAGATAAATTAGAAGAGAAACAATCTTTTACTTTTAGTACCCAATCCTCAATATTTAACCCAATGGGTGGGAATCAGTTTTTGTACGAACTAAATGAGTTCATTAAATATCTTTAGGAAATAACTTTCAAGCCAAATCTGTGTATTAAAATTCCCATGGAAGTTGGGGTTGGCAGATATGGTCTACTGATTAATCATTTCCTTTGGGGTGAAACAGGGGTATCTATACTCCAACTTCTTTTTAATTTGCATTCTTGTGGTTCAATTTATCTTAAAATTCTTTTGAGGGGTAAGTTGAATGCTTACCCATCTGTTAGAGTACACAAGATAAACATATTATTATATATGAATGATTATTCTTTTTTATTTTTCAATTTATACAACATAAATTTAATGCAAATCTTGGTTCCATACATTTTCCCAATTAGCTACCCAGAATACATTTTTGTTCTATATGCTATTTATTACCTATTAACTGGAACTTAATTATTATTGTTTCCCCACACACAATTATGGGGTTTATTAGGGAAGTGAACAACTAACTCAGGATACAACAGTTTTCTAGTCAGGAAAGCTTCTTGTCTGCCATACTGCAGGCATGCCTCACTCTTGTCTCGTCCTCTCACCCATGTGGTCCCTTGATTTCTGCCCTGCTTGGGCAAGTGTTCAGAACTTAATTTTTAAAACAATAAAATGTGACATCGTCTTAAGCTAAGTTCTCTAGAGAAGCAAAAGCAGTGACACACACACACACATATATATGCATGTATGTAGAGGAGAGATTTAGCTCAAGGAAATGACTCATACAGTTGTAGAGGCTAGCAAGTTCATGGGTCAGGCAGCAGGCTGAAGGCTTTTCCTGACTCTTAAAGCTGATGAACTGAAGAGCTGATGAACCCAAGATCAGCAGGTCAGACTGCAGGATGCTGGCTCATAGGCTTCTGAGACTGACAAAATCAAGATCAGCAGGCCACACCCCTGAGTAAATTTCCTTTCAGCTGATAGGCTGGTCATAGCAGATCTCATCATGGAGTTGATTAAATTATATCAGATCTCATCACAGGGGATGACCACACAATTGTATAATGCCAAGCTAGACTGTAGGATAAAGCACTGGAATGCTAATGTCAAGGTTGGCAGCTCAAACCCACCAGTTGTTCTTTGGAAACCCTATAAAGGGTTGTTATGAGTTGGAACTGACTTGACAACAAAACATCGACAACAAATGATGTCAAAATTGCCAAACCCATGACACAAAGGCAATGTTCTACACACTACTTTGGTAAGTAGTTCCTGGGATCTTAAAAGCTTATAAGTGGCTTTTTAAGGTACAATTATTGATCTTTTCCTGTCTGGAAGAAAGAAGAATGATGAAAATTGAATGAACCATGTGAACATCAGTCTCCATAATCCTGAGACCAGAAGAACTAGATGGCTCCCTGCTGCCACTACCAATTGTTTTGAAAGGTATCACAATAGAAAGCCCTTGACAGAATGGGAGAAAAAGACAGACAAACTCAAAATTATCAAAACAAAACAAAAAACCAGGCTGACTTCTGGGGCAAAATGGCAAAGGTAGACATGCTGAGCAGACTATCTGCAAGAAGGACAATAGAGACCAAGTAAACAGATAGGAACAGTGATCCTGGAAACCTGAGCTTCAGGGTACATGACAGAGTGGTGGAATGCCAAATGGAAGAAGTTGCACAGGAGCAAAGAGAAGAAAAATGGTTGGGCTGTCAGCTGATCTGGAGCAGTGCAGCCATCTTGACCTTTTGAGGGTGGCTATTGATACAACTGCACTGAATGCAGCTGAAGGGTGAAGGCAAGGGAGGTGTGGTTCTCCCTTGTTCCCTTAAATTGGTAGCTGGGGGTGTGCCCAGTCCCCACCCTGGCCAGTGCAATAGCCAGTAGCACCCCCTCTTGCACAGCCTCTGCTCTGCCTGGAGTTGGGTGCCAGGCATACCACCTTAGCATCTGGTAGCCCTTGAACCCACCCTGAACTATGCTATACAAACAGAGAACTGTGTTTACATCCACAAGAGACTTCATCTCTCATACTTCGGACATATCATCAGGAGGGACCAGTTCCTGGGGAACATTATGCTTGGTAAAGTGGAGGATCAGCAAAAAAGAGGAAGACCCCCAATGAAATGGATTGGCACAGTGGTAGTCGCAGTGGCCTCAAGAATAACAATTGTGAGGATAGCGCAGAATTGGGCCTGTTTTGTTCTGTTGTGCATAGGGTCACTATGAGTCAGAACCAACTCGATGGCACCTAACAACAGAGGAACAATCAGACAAAAAAAAAAAAAAAAATCCAAAGATAGCCTAAGAATTATGTGGAATACTGTGAGAAACTATAACTTACATGTGATTGGAATTCCATAACAGGAAAAGATACACACCAAAAAATAGAGAAAACTGTCTAACAGTTGTTGAAAGAAAATTTCCTTAACATCATGAAAGGTAAGAAGAAGTATTCAAGAAGTTGAACTAACTCCAAACAAGATAAATCCCCCACAAAAATCACCAAAACATATTATAATCAGACTTTCCAAAACCAAGGACAAGACAAGACTCCTAAGAGCAGCTTGGGAAGAACAAAAAATTACCTACAAAGGTAATTTACCTAAAACTAGACAGAGCCTTTTTCTTAGCCCTAGCCCAACCCCAACCACCAACCCTAGTGGTAACCTGAACCCTAATACTAACTGGACTCCTAAGCATACCCTAGATCTAGCCATAGTTCTACCCATAACTCCTTCCACTCTTATCCCCTCAAAAGAAGTCCAGGCTTACAGGTCAGATAGAGAGCAGTGGAACCCAGAGACTATGGCCCTTGGTTAAGCTTCAGGTCTGAAACTGAGCTTATCCCATGGTAAGCAATAAGCATATAGAGGAGACAATAACACTAGTGAGGTACATATACCATGGCATGGTCTGTCGTGCAGGATCAAAGGCACAGCATATACCCAGGAACAAAATGCAGAAGAGTTGGGAAAGGAGGAATGGAAACAGAAACACAGGAAGGAAGAGGAATAGGTGACATTTAGGGGACTGTCATCATTGAAATTAAATGAAGTCAGAGAGGAGCTCTGGTAGAATAGTGGTTATGAATCGGGCTGTGAACCGCAAGGTCAGCAGTTCGAAACTACCAGCCATTCTGCAGGAGAAAGATGAGGCTTTCTGCTCCCGTAAAGATTTATAGCCTCAGAAACCCTGTACAGGGTGGCTATGAGTGGGAACCAACTCCACCGCACAAAACAACAACAAATGATTTGTTTAATATAAAATTGATGATCCGCTCTGTAAACCTTCACTCAATTCACAGTTTAAAAAAATTAATGACAAAGCAAATGAAAATAATCAACCAGAAACTATATGACTTTTGATATTTTTATGTCTAATAATGGTCTTTTTAAAAATATACTAAGATTAGTATTTGAAACATTAAAAAAAAAAAAGTCTGCCAAACCACTGAGAATTATAGCCCATCCAAGTTAACACAAAACTGTAACCATCAAAGACATCTTCTTTTGTTAGTACATGCTAAACTTTTTCAATTATTGTTGTTGTTAAGTGCCGTCGAGTTGGGTCCGACCCACAGCGACCCTGTATAGGGTTTCCGAGGAGCCACTGGTGAGTTTGAATCGCCGACGTTGCAGTATTAAACAGCTTTGCATTTTGGCGTGTTAACCCACAGCGCCACCAGGGTTGCACTTTACTCTTTATTCTGGATGGTGAGGTTTTATTATAAAGATCCCTATTTTATGCTTACCATTAAACGTGGAACATTTAAAAGTGTAATTGTCATCTTCAGTAAGCATACTATAACCTTTACTGAGTTTATTACTAATAGTTTCATATATAACAAGTTACATCATTGCCCCTAGATGTATTTTTTAAAACAAATTCTCTTAAAAGGTTCACAAAGAAATTATACTGGCTAAAAATTGAGATGATTTGTGAGTGCTTTATTGCATTTTTAAAATGTTCTTACTGAGTGAGAAGGGCATTTAAAAGTGCTCTTCTGGTTTTAAAGTTTTCTATTTTGGTTAACTTGAGAAGTTAACCAAAAAAGAAAACTAAAAAAAAAAAATTAGGCCAAAAATTTTGTAATGTTTCTTTGGTGTGTAAAATTTTTAGGACAAGACTGAATTAGAAACATCACCAAATTATTGCTAGAGGAGAACATGGATACTCCTGTAAGTTTACCTCCAAGCAAAGAAGTGAGAGTCTTCAGTTCAGTTACATCAAGAAGTCAATGACTAAAAATGGATGCCAATTCCAACCCTTGGCTGGTTGGTAAAGCCATGTTGTCATCGTTGTTAGGTGCCATGGAGTTGGTTCCCACTCATAGCAATTCCATACACAACAGAATGAAGCACTGCACTCTTGAGCCTGTAGCAGCTGCCACAGTGTCAAATCCATCTCATTGGGAATCTTCCTCTTCCTCTCTGACCCTCCACTTTACCCAGCACGATGTCTCTTTGCACAGATTGGTCCTCCTGACATGTCTGAAGTATGAGTGATGAAGTCTCACCATTGTAGCCTCCAAGGGCCACCCTGGTTGCACCTCTTTCAACACAGATTTGCTGCTTCATGGTACTTTCAATATTCTTCTCCAACACCTTAAGTCAAATGTAAAAATTCTTCTATGGTATTCCTTATTCATTGTCCAACTATCACATACATCTTGAAAATACCACGGCTTGGGACAGACATACCTTAGTCCTCAAACTTGTATCTTTGCTCTTGAATACTATTTTTGAAAGGTCTTGTGCAGAAGATTTGCCTATTGCAATGTTGTTTGATTTTTTTCACTGTTTCTTCTGTAAGTGCTGATGGTGGATACAAGCAAAATGAAACATTTGAAAACCTCAGCCTTTTCTCTGTTTATAATAATGCTATTAGTCAAGTTGAGAAGATTTTTATTTTCTTTACATTGAGGTGCAATCCATACCAGAAGTACTTTGATCTTCATCAGTATTTTAAGTATTCTTTGTTTCAAGTAAGCAAGGTTGTATCATCTGCACATCACAGGTTGTTAACCAGTCTTCCTCCGATCCTGACACCACATTCTTCTTCATATAATCCAACTTCACAGATTAGCAACATAACATACAGACTTAGTAAATATGGTAGAATAACACAAGTCTGGTACACAACTTTCCTGATTTTAAACCATTCAGTATCCCCTTGATCTGTTTGAAGAACTGCCTCTTGGTTTGTGTACAAGTTCCTCATGAGCACAATTAACTGTTCTGGAATACCCATTCTGCACAATGTTATCCATAGTTTATCATGATCCACATAGTTGAAAGTATTTGTAGAGTCAATGAGGCATAGGTAAATATCTTTTTGGTATACTCTGCTTTCAGCCAAGATCCATTTGACATCAGGAATGATATCCCTCTTCTTACATACTCATCTGAAATTGGCTTGAACTTCTGGCAGTTCCCTGTCGATATACCGCTGCAGCCATTTTTGAATGATCTCCAGTAAAATTTTACTAGCATATGATATTAATGCTATCGTTTGATGGTTTCTGCATTCTATTGGGTTACCTCTTTGGAATGGGCACAAATATGGTTCTCTTCCAATCAGTTGACTATATAGCTTGTCTTCTAAATTTCTTGGCATAGATGAGTGATCCCCTTCAGTGCTTCATCAGTTTGTTGAAAGATGTCAGTTAGTATTCTGCAATTGGTTTCTGCCAATGTCTTCAGTGAAGTGTGGACATCTTCCTTCAGTACCATTGGTTCTTGATCATATGCTACTTCTTGAAATGACCAAACACTGACCATTTCTTTTTGGTATAGTGACTCTGCCTATGTTCAATCTTCTTTTGATGCTTTTTACACCATTAAGTATCTTGCTCAAAGAAGCCTTCAATATTAGAAGTCACAGATTGAATTTTTTCTTTCGTATTTCAGCATGAGAAATGCTGAGCATGTTCTCTTTTGGTTTTCTAACTCTAGGTCTTGGCACATTTCATTGTAACACTTTGTCTTCTTAAGCTGCTCTTTCAAATTTTCTGTTCAGCTCTTTTACTTCATTTCTTCCATTCATTCTAGCATCTCTATACTGGAAAGCAATTTTTAGAATTTCTTTTGGCATCTGATCTTTTCTTTCTTTCCTGTCTTTTTCACGGCCTTAGTGTCAGATAGTCACTAATGTCTGATGCATCAAGTCTATTCTTGAGAATGTCTCTAAATTCAAGTGAGATGTGTTTAAGGTGGTATTTTGGCTCTCCTGGACTTGTTTTATTTTTTTTTCAGCTTCAGCCTGAATCTACATATGAAAAATATATGTTCCAATCTGCCACTGACCTTGTTTTGAGCTTTTCCACCATGTCTTCCCACAGAGGTAGTCAATTCGATTCCTGTGTTGTACATATGGTGAGGTCCATGTGTATGTCATTGTTGTTAAGTGCCATCGAGTCTGTTCTGAGACATAGCAGCTCAGTATAGGGTTTCTGACAAGTGACTGGTGAGTTTAAACTGTCGACCTTGAAGTTCAAACTGACTCTGAAGTTGAGTACACAATTCTACAGCACCATACCAGGACTCCTAGTTTGAAAGAGGTATTTGTAATGAATAACTTGTTGGTGTTGCAAAATTCTATCATGTGATCTTAATTTCTTTCACAAATACCCTATTTTCCAACTACCACTCCTTTCTGTTTCCAATTTTCACATTCCAATAACCAGTAATTATCAATACATCTTGATTACATATTTGATCAATTTCAGACTGAAGAAGTTGGTCCTATTCTTCAATTTCATCATCACTGGCTTTAGTGGTTGGTGAATAAATTTGAATAATAGTGATATTAACAGGTCTTTCTTGTGGGCATACAGATGTTATCCTATCACAGACAGCATAATCTTGAAATGTGCTTTGTGATGATGAATATGACATGATTTATCTTGAATTTGCTGTTCTTGGTGTATTAAACCACATGATAGTCAGATGCAACATAGCCAACACCAATACATTTCAGCTCACTAATGCCTACAATATTGATCTTCATGCATTCCATTTCATTTTTAGCAACTTTTGATTTTCCTAGATTCATACTTCATACAATCCATGTTCCAATTGTTAATGTATTTTTGCAGCTGTTTGTACTAATTTTGAGTTGTGCACCATCAGCAAATGAAGGTCCTGAAAGCTTTACTCCATTTGCATCATCATAGTCAACTCTACTTTGAGGAAGCAGCTCTTCCCCAGTTGTATTTTGAGTGCATTTCAACCAGAGGGGCTCATCTTCATGTACTATATCTGATAGTTTTCTGGTGCTATTCATAATACTTTCATCTTTGGCACTGTATCTGACAATGTTTCACTGCTAATCACAAGGTTTTCAGTAACTAATCATTCAACAGTAGTCCTTCCTCTTTGTAATTTGTCTTATTCTAGAAGTTCTGTTGAAACCTGTCTACCAAGATGACCATGCAGGTCTTTTAAACACTGGTGGCATAGCTTCCAACATCACAGCAACAAGCAAGCCAAACTGGTGGATGAGTTGTAAACACAGATTCTACACTTAACTTACAATAGAGTTATGTGTCATTGAGTATAATTTCAATCTTTCTCTGGTAGAGTAGTGGCTACGAATCGGGCTGCGAACCTTAAGGACAGTGGTTCGAAACTACCAGCCGCTCCACGGGAGAAAGATGAGGCTTTCTACTCCTGTAAAGATTTACACCCTCGGAAACCCTGTACAGGGTCGCTATGGGTCGGAACCGACTCGACAGCACTTAACAACAACAACAACAATGCTCCTCAATATCTACCATGATCTGTTGGAGAGTAATAAAATAATAGATTGTCAAAGGGTATGTAGTTACTATACCTATCTAAATCTATACTGTTTAATACAGTAGACACCAGTCATATGTGGATATGAAGCAAATGGAATGTGGCTAGTACCACAATGAGGAGTTGTAATATTTGGAATCTATTAGTAAAATAAAATATGTTATTACAATGAATCTTATCCATTTAATTTCTTTTTCAAAGTTATGGGTAGAAATTTTTAAATGACAAATGTGGTTTACATTATATTTATACTGGACAGTGTTTATCTAGATACTGGAAAGATCACTGACTTAGTACACAATTAGATAACTGCATACCCAGAGCCCATGATATTGCTATCTCTACAATGACATTCATTAAATTATGCTTGGGCATTAGGCTATTTGCCTATGAGGACAGACCTATGAATCTTGGACTATTTAATGTAAGACTGCTGATAAAAATCTTTATCCATTACATAACACACATTGTCTTCCATCTTCCTGAACCATGGAGAAAATGAATTTCTGGTTCCATACCAAGAATATTTGTGCTTCTCGTTGGCTACTATTTTGCTTTTATCTTATAGATATTGTGTCCTGAGTGTAAGTGATAGCTAAAGGAACATGTGAAGAATCTTTCTTCCTTTGTAGGTTGGCTGCTTCAGTTAGCTCTGAATCAAATTTGTATCAGGCATGTATCAGTCAAGGGAGCATCAAAAAGTTTATGGAAACATAAAACTGAAAGATCATGGAAATTTTCCAAGAACTTTTTCAAGCCTCCTCATTTGGAATTTAAAGCATGCGTTTTAGAAACACCCTAAATTTGAGGTATTACTTTATTTTTATATTGTTATTTTCAATTTGATTGCTAGTCTAATTAAAACATCTTGTTTAATTATAAAAAGGTAGTGCAAAAGCAAGTATGAGTAGTATCTGATAAATGAAAAGTTATCTAGTACTCATTGGGCTTGTTTTGCATTATGTACTTATGCTAGAAGACAGTGTGCAAACTGGCTTTAGAGTCTAACTTATGTCTGAATCCTTCTCTTCTTTTTTCTAGCTGCCTCCATTTTCTGGGCCTGATTTTTTCTATAATATTGAGATATTACCCACTGCAACTACCCACTCTTAAAGTTGTTAAGTCTTAAAGTCTTAAAGAAAGAAGAGCTAGGAATGGAGTGTGTCCTTTAGACATAGGGTCCCTACACTGTTAAGCTCCTAGATCCAGAGGATCTAGGATCCAGAGTAAGACTGACCCCAAGATACATAGAGATCTCCAAGTAACACTGGAATAAAACAATGACTGTAAAAAAACAGAACAGTACCTGGTACATTGTAAACATTAATACAGAGCAGGAGTAGTAGTTATTGTCAACGTATTGTTATTATTATTATTGGATTGGTATCTTGTTCTTTGAGAAAATTGAGGCTGTCTGTTCCTGTAAGATTTAAGCCTATATAGGCTCACAAACCCTATATAGATTTGCTATGAGTTGGAATCAACTGGATGGCATTCAACAACAAAAACTGTTTTACTCAATTGAATCTTGGCTGTAATTGGTCAACAAAGTAGATGAGAAAAGAACCTCATGAGAAAGTGATCATGTCATCTTAAGAGTTCATAATAGTTAAGGAAGGGATTGGTCAGCTAAATATAAAATATAAAGCCAGACTTTAAACAGGAGACATTACAAAGATTTCAGGGAAAAAAAAAAAAAAAAGGTATGACAGTATGGAAACTGAATAAAATGAGAGGTATTTCAAAAAGAATGGAAATGGGAGAACAAACATGATGACAGATCGGGTGGAAGTGCAGTCAGGAGTTCCACCAGCAACAACACAGAATACCCAACCAAGCAGGTTCAGGGGATGGTCCCAGAACTCTGAACCACATATAAAGGAATATTTATATGGTTGGACGGCTTACAGCTGGGGGAATTTGTGGTAGAAGAAAGAAATCCATTGCTTTCTAGTTCAGAACACTCAACTGCTCCAGGAGCCGCCATCTTGGGTGAGACCAAGCTAGGGAAGGATCTGAGCGGCCACAGACAACTGGCAGAACTGCGGAGATAAAGGTGTGGACATTCTTTCCTTTTGGTATCTGTTCATTGGTCCCTTGCTATCTGAGCACCGCCATTCTGGAGAGTATAGGGGTACCTGAGCTAGTGGGCACCCCAGCCCCACTCTCGAAGGTTTCTACTATGCATGCGCACAAATCACCTCGAAATTTAAAGAGACAGTTTCCAATTAAAACCAAATGGCCACAGCAAGCCCTGAACTGTCTAGAACTAGAAAAAAGGCCTGAACAGGGATTGTGAAGTGTGACAAGCAGACAAAAAAGGAAACAGGATGAAAATTTAATCCTAAATTACATCAAAACAACCAACAGCGGCATCTTGAAATTTCTCAAGAAGAAGAGTGAAAAGGGAAGCCCATTTCCTGATCACATGTACCTGGAGGCATTCAGAAAGCATAAAAATACCAAAATACATACCCATCTGAGTATTAAGGCCACAGATAACCCCTAAAGATGCCCAAAAAACAGAAGCAGATGACCATATCTGCACATGTCCAGAAACGAAATACCGTGACTGAGGCAAATGAGCTGGAAGTAGACCAACACTCCATACTGGAATATGGGCAGGCTTTGGAAATGCCTGAGAAAGAATTCCTAAAAATAATTATAAAATGTATCAAAACAGTATACAATGGAGTTGAGAAAAATAAGGAAGAAATCAGGAAAGTGCTACAGGACAATCAGATAAGATAAATACAGCATTGGAAACAATTCAAAACCTACAGAAAGAGGTCCAAATGATTAATAATAGAATATCAGAAATGGACAATACACTGAAAGGGCAA
>NW_006408690.1:859573-865071 GCF_000296735.1 Chrysochloris asiatica
AAAAAAAGAATGGAAGTATTGAACTTTAGGCAAGATAAGATGGCAGACTAGGGAGACACAAACCTTCTACATCAGGGGTTGGGAGCCTTTTTTCTGGCAAAATTTATAACATTATTCATGGGACATACAAAATTATCAAATTAAAAATTAGCTGATAAAAATTGTCAAATAAAACTGATAACCTCAAGGTCAGCAGTTCAAAACTGCCAGCTATCCCATGAGCAAAAGATGAGACTTTCTGCTCCCATAATGATTTACAGCCTCGGATACCCCATAGAGGGTTGCTATGAGGCAGAACTGGCTCACCACACAACCACCACTACCACCAATGTGATGAAACTATGGTTGTCTTGATAGGGCCAGACCAAATAATTTCATGGGCCTTATATAGCCTATTAGCTGGGTGTTCCCCACCTGGGCTCTACAACAAGATATGAGAGACCAAATGAAATAGACACAGATAAAAATTCTGGAACCCTGAACTTCAGAGGAAAGTTAGAGAAGTGGACTGGTGGTTAGAAGGAGAAGCTGAGCAGGGAAGAAGATGAGGTGCAAACATCTTGAACTTTTGTGAGAAGCTTTGGGAACAGAAGGCCTAATGGAGCAGATTCACACAGGTGATTCCTTCTTTTCCCACCATACTATCCTGGTGACCAGAAGTGTGGCCAGCTCCCATCCTTGTGCACCCTCAGCACAGACCCTGCTCTCCGGAAGTTTGGAGCCTCATGGTTGTGAGCCATGAGTTAGCCAGGGGTCGGCTGTGCTGCTTTATTGCCTGGAATCAGGTGGGCTCAGCTCCAGCCTTAGAGAACCCACAGACCCACTAGACCAGCATTAGTCTAGGAGAAACCCTCAGAACCAGCCACCCTTCCCCCAGCTGCCCTGGGGTCCATATGTCCAGGAAACAGCAAACACTGAAAACAGCTCCATCAAGGGTCTCCACGAGCTACTTGTAGATTGATTGCCCTGAACATAGATAACACCTAGGACTATAGGAACTCCATCTAGGTCCAGGAACTCCATGGTGACATCCCTCCCATACCCATCTCTGAGCTCTCTGTCTGGCAGGAGCCCCCCAGAGGTTTCTTCTCTTGGGTACCACATCTACACTGTTTTTGTTTTCCTTTCATTGCTTTGTTTGTTTACTCTTGCTTCTCCTTCACTTTCCACTTCTTTGAATTTTATCCTTTCTATCTCCCCTTTTGGAGTCCTGATGTGGGCTGTGGGTTAATGTGCCAGACTGCAAACCCATTTGAACCTAAAGTCAGCAGTTCAAGCTTACCAGCTGCTCCTCGGACACCCTATAAAGGGTTGCTATGGGTAGGAATCTACTCAACAGCACTTAACAACAACATCTCCCTTTTTGTTTTTCCTTCTTTCCTTCTGTTTCTCATTTCTCTACTTCTTCTTTTTTTCCTTTTGATCTTTTTTTTAACTACTCTTTATTCTCTTTCATTTCATCTTCCCTCTCCCTAACTTTTCTAGGTGTTTTAAAAACTTTCTCCCTTATCTTTTTAGATACATTTTTTCTGATTGCTGCCTGCTTTTATTTATTTTTTATTCATTATTATTTTCTTGTTAGTTGCATGTTTGTTTATACTGTTTTGTTTTCTTATGCGTTTATGGAAGGGAGTTATCTCCTCTTTCCCACCTGATAGGAGACAGCAACTGTGCCCATATCGTCTAGCCACAACTGTACTCTCTGTAGCTCCACCCACTAGGCAAGAGCCAATACCAGCTTCTATGCTATCTGATAAATGACAGACAGCATCCAATAGCAGCCAAGCCCACTCTAAACTGAGGTTCATGAACAGATTATGGTATACATACTTCCATTCTCTAATTATACCCACAGGAAGAATTGGTGAGAGCCTACGAACACATCAACATACAATCACCAGTTAAATCCAAATATGACACCACCACAATTCTAGGAAACAACAGACAATTTTAGCTCATATGAGTAAATAAGAGAGAATGGCTCAAACAAATGCCAAGATGCAGATCCAGAAAACATTTCTAAGGTAGAAAAGGTAATGGAACTAACTGAAAAAGGATTCAAAAGAATGATGTTTGGGTACCTTCAAAGAAAGATTGAAGAAAGCAAGGAGAACACAGAAAAAAACTTTAGAAGAATTCCGGAAAACACAAGAACAAACAGACTAAATAAATGCAAATTGTGAAACAATACAAATCTTGTAGTTATAAATCCAGAAGAATCATCCTAAGATTTCAGAAATGGACAACGCTTGAAAAGTCAAAGATTTAAAGCAAATGAAGTCCAAATTAGTAAACTTGAAGATAGATCTCTTAACATTAGTAGGCTAGACGAACAATCAGGAAAAAGTATGAAAAAATTCTGAAAAAATCTAAGACTTATGTTTGTTGTTGTTAAATGCTGTCAAATCAGTCCCAATCCATAGTGACCCTGTATAGGGTTTCCAAGGAGCAGCTGGTGAGTTTGAACCACTGACCTTGTAGTTCAAACCAACTCTGAAGTCCAGCACATTAACTCACAGTGCATACCAGGAATCCAAGACTTATGTTGTTGTTGATGTTAGGTGCCATCTATTGGTACCAACTCATAGTGACCTTATGCACAGCAGAACGAAACACTGCCCGAACCTGGGCCAACCTCACTATTGTTGCCATGCTTGAGTCCATTGATGCTGCTACTTGGCCAATCCATTTCATTGGGGATCTTCCTCTTTTTCTCTGACCTTACTAAATATGATCTCCTTCTCCAGCGACTGGTCCCTCCTAACAATATGTCTGAAGTATAACTGAAGCTGAAGGAAATGAAAACAAGTCCACAAGAGCCAAAATATGACCTTGAATATATAAATGAGCATACAAGAAGCTGAACCAAACCCAAACAGGATAATCCCCAAATAAAATCACCATGACATATCATAACCAAACCTTCTAAAATCAAACACAAGGAAAGATTCCTGAGAGCAGCTTGGGAAAAACAAAAGGTCGCCTACAAAGGAATTTAGAGATCATCTGAAGAACAGATTTGAAACATTAAACACTAAAGACCAAAGACCAGAAGAGTTGTGGGATGACATCAAGAACATCATACGTGAAGAAAGCAAAAAGATAAGAAAGAAGGAAAAGGTCAAAATGGATGTCATAAGAGACACTGAAACTTGCTCTCCAGTGTAGAGATGCTAAAGAAAATGGAAGAAATGAGGAGGTCCAAGAGCTGAACAGAAAATTTCAAAGATTAGCTCAAGAAGATAAAGCCAAATATTACAACAAAATTTGCAAAGATCTGGAGTCAGAAAACCAAAAAGAAGAACACGCTCAGCATTTCTCAATATGGGGGAACTGAAGAAAAATTTAAGCCTCGACTTTCGTTATTGAAGGATTCTCTGGGCAAATTATTGAATGATGCAGAAAGCATCAAGAGAAGATGGAAGGAATACACAGAGTCACTATACCAAAAGGAAATGGTTAATGTTCAACCGTTTCAAGAGGTAGCATATGATCAAGAGCCAATGATACTGAAAGAGGTAGTCCAAGGTGCACTGAAGGAATTGGCAAAGACTTAAGTTAGATACCATGATATAGAATAACTTACAAATGATAAGAATTCTAAAACAGGAAGAGAAAATAAAGAGCGCAGAGAAAATTGTTGAAGAGTTATAGGAAGAAAACTTCCTTAACATCATGAATGACTAGAAAATGAGCATACAAGGAGCTGAACCAAACCCAACAGGATAATCCCCAAATAAAATCACCATGACATATCATAATCAAACCTTCTAAAATCACACATAAGGAAAGATTCCTGAGAGCAACTTGGGAAAAACAAAAGGTTGCCTACAAAGGAAAACCAATAAAACTAAACTCTGAGTTTTCAGCAAAACCATGCAAGTAAGAAGGCAACAGGATGACATACACAAAACTCTGGAAGAAACAAGTTGCCAACTAAGAATCATATACCCAACAATGCTGTTCCTCAAATATGATTACAAAATTAGGGCATTTCTAGAAAAATAGAAATTAAATGAGTTTGTAATAACAAGAAAAACATAACAAAAAATACTAAAGGGTGTTCTTTGGACTGAGAACCAACAACAGCAGACAACAACATGAAGTTAACATACATGACAACACCAGTCAGAACTCCACCCAGATATAGAAGAATTTAAGCAAATTTAAACAAACCTACAAGACAGAAAACAGGGAACCAGAGATGTCAATTTATAATGAATTCAACTACAAAACAAAAAGAAGGAACAGTGTAGATACATAACTTCCAAATGGTGAGGAAGTCAAGCTGATCTCAAGGTAAGACTGTTTCAAACTGTGGAAGAAATTAATAAATGACAAGTTAACTTCAAAGAAAGTGAATACACCTTCATATCAAAATAAAAGAGAAGAAAATCTGAAAAATTTAGGAAATATTAACACAACAGAAATGAAAATGAAAAGAAATCCTGTAAACAAAATGAACTAAGCACAGAAAATTAGGAAGCACAAAGAAACAAGCAGCACCACAGAAAAATGCACAGCAAAATGACAGCAATCAATTCACAACTACTGATAATTACACAAATGTCAATGAAGTGAATGCACAGTTAGGAGACAGAAAGTAGCAGAATGGATAAGAAAACAGGATCCTTCAGTATGCTGTCTACAAGAGACACATCTCATACACAAAGACAGAACTAGACTAAAAATCAAAGGATGAAACAATATATTAAACTAATGGCAATCAATAAAGAGCTGGAGTGGTACTTTTAACCTCTGATTAAGAGACAAAGAAGGATATTATATCAAGATTAACAGGCCAACTGAACAAGAGGATATAACCTAATAAATATCTATGCCCCAATGAAAGAGCCTCAAAATACATAAATCAAACTCTAACAGAACTGAAGAAATACATAACTTTACATTAATAGAAAAGAGCTCTGGTAGTGTAGTGATTATGAGTCTGGCTACTAACCTCAAAGGCAGCAGTTCTAAACTACCAGCTGTTCTGCAGGAGAAAGATGAGATTTTCTGCTCCCGTAAAGATCTACAGCCTCGGAAATCCTAAGCAGGGTCACTATGAGTTGGAACTGATTCCATGGCATACCACCACCACCACATTAATAAAAGGAGATTTTAACACACCACTGTTGATGAAGGAAAGAACAACTAAAAAGAAACTCATCAAAGACAGAAGAACTAGACAACACAATCAAACAACTTGACCTCAAAGACATATACACACCCCCTACTAAGACTGAAACTCAAAGGGAATTAACAGGCAGGCATGTAATCTTGCTGGTGATTACGTTGGTCTACTGATGAGTGGAAGTGGGGGAAAAGCAGCGATGAAGATATGGGTTGAGTCTGACCACGTTACATAGATTTCGTCAACTTGGAGTATGGTGAGACCTAGGGACTCCTGAGCCCATGGACAAGGACACAGCCACAGAGGGCTAAAGCAGAAAATTAAGTGCCCAGCTGATATGATGTGAGGGGAGATGCACAAAAAT
>NW_006408690.1:866192-884508 GCF_000296735.1 Chrysochloris asiatica
CCTTTGGGTGTTTGGATGACTGTATATTCCTGAGTGTTTTGATGTACATCAGAAAAACAAAAACAGAGGGAATAGAAGCAAATACTGTTGAATGATGATGCATGGAGGGGATTGTAATTATTGCAATGAAATGAAATATGATAGGATGAGTGTAAAGCTGATATTCTCCCATGTAAACTATCACTCAATTCATAAGAAAAACTTAAATAAAACAACATATACATAACACTCAACCAAACATCAACACAACATACATTCTTTTCCAGAGCACACTGTACATTCTTCAAAATAGATCATATTTTAGGCCACAAAGCAAACTTCAATAAAATTTTAAACTTCAAAATACTACAAAGCATCTTCTCAGATCACAAGATCACAACGCTCCACCACATAAGTAAAACAAAGAGGGGGGGGGAATCACATGATCATATCAATTGATTCAGATAAAGCATTTGATAAAATCTAGCATACATTCCTGATTTTAAAAAATACTCAGAAAAGTAGGAAAAGAACAGAAATTTAAAAATACTAAATGCATATATACAAAACCAACAGGCAACATCATTGTCAATGGTGAGAAACTGAAGCCATTTCCTTTGTGAACAGGAAACAGACAAGGATGCCCTTAATCACAACTCCTATTCAATACTGTGTTGGAAGTCTTACCCTGAATTATAAGGCAAGAAAGGGAAATTAAAGCATCCAATTGACAGAGAAGAAGTAGTACTCTTTCTCTTTGTTGATGATTTGATCTTATACTTAGAAAATCCCAAAGACTCAGCAAGAAAATTATTGGAGCTCATTGATAGATTTGGCTAAGTGTCAGAGTACAAGATCAACATACAAAATTCAATTAGATTCCTTTATACACTAACACAGAGAGCTCTGAAAAGGAAAGCAATAGCATTTACAACAGCCACCCAAAAGATGAAATACTTGGGAATAAGTCTATCCTGAGAAACAAAAGACCTGTACCAAGAAAATTACAAAACTACTACAAGCAACCAAAAGAGGTCTGCAGAAATGGAGGAATATACCATGCTCATGCAGAGGAAGACTTAACATTGTGAAAATGTCAACACTACTCAAAGCAATCTATAGATATAATGCTATCCCAATCCAGATTCCAACATTGTTCTTTAAAGACGTGGAAAAACTAAACACTAACTTTATATGAAAGGAAAGAGACTCCATATAAGCAAAGTATTATTTCAAAAAAGAAGAAAAAAGTAGAAGACTATCACTTACTTCCCTGTCTCAAAACCTACTACACAGTTAACAGTAGTCAAAACAACGTGGTACTAGCACAACAAAAGACACACAGATCAATAGAACAGAATTGAGAACCCAGAAGTAAATCCATCCACCGACAGCCAGGTGATGTTTGACAAAGTGCCACAAAGTATTAAATGGAGAACAGATAGTCTCTTCAACAAATAGTGCTGGCAAAACTGGAAATGCATTTGCAGAAGACTAAAACAAGATCCATATTTCACATCACATACAAAAATGAATTCAGGGATATATCTTACACAGCACAATACGAATCTTGATGTTAGCAAAGTCTGAAAAGAGAAAAATATGAACTGGATTATGATAAAATTGATGGATCCTTTTTAGTGGCTGACTGAACACTCAAAAATTTTTGTCAGTCTAGAGGTATTCTAGTAGCCCACCAAAGTGCAGAGCATTTTCCTTTTTTAATGATAGATGGAGATATAAAGGGTGTACTTATCAGATTTGCAAATGACACAAAGCTGGACAGGATGGTTAACAGAATATATGAAATATTTGTCATTCAAAACTCTCTCTATAGATTAATGATGACTTTAGATTGAAAAGATTCAGCTACAAAATTATAGGATAGGTAAGCCAAATTTAGTCATAATTTATGTGGGCATTGCCGTGTGAGCCAACAGTGTGATATGCCTGTCAAAATGCTCAAAGGAATGTAGCTCTGGAGTTCTGGTTTGCCATTGTAGGATAAGCACTGGGCTTATCCTATCTCAAGGTTGGCAGTTCAAACCCACCGCCCTCCTTGGAAACCCTATACAGTGTTGCTATGAGTCAGAACCGACTTGAAGGCATTTAACAACAATTAAGTACAAGAGGTAATGGTTCCACAGACTGTTCAGGGCATACTGGAATACTGCTTTAATCAAAAGGGAAAGAGAATAGAGATACTAAGTTATTGCAGCCATCCAGAGCAGGGTGATGAATTTGGTGGAGATATTCAACACCATCTCATGCATCATTTGTGACTCAAATTATGAACACTGAATCATGATTTCCCATTGACTTTAATCCTTTTGAATCTTAAATTCCAACTCATAATTCAACTGTAGAAAAGTGCTAGTCGCCTCACTTCATGCACATGTATCATCCGTCACATATATCATGTACACCATCTTCTAAGTTCTCATGGTATTTAGTATCTGTAGCTCTCGTTGGAGTTTTCAATAACATTGTTTTGTTGTTAGCTGACCACTTAATGTTTATGTTCCAGTTCCCCAAGTAGATTACAACCTCTTAAATGTGAGAGATCCCAGTAGAATCAGTTGTTAGTTCCCCAAGGAATCCATTTCTTTGTATAAGTTGGACAATCATTTTATCAGTACTGCAGAAGAAGGCTACTATGAGATTACTTGGAGGTGGGTTTATAACTTTGTAATGCAAGGAGGCTTTGTAGTTTAAGGCATTTCTTTTTTTGTTACATTTAATTCTTATTATTACTAAGGAGATTGAGTCAGGATAAAATCACATTTGTGTGTTGAAAAAGAGAATTGGTTAAATGCTTTATTGTTCTCGGTTTTTATAAATTAATGGTTTGCATGTATCCCATATTCTCAAATTAAAGGCTTCCAGTGGTTGCTGCTGACATTGTGGGTGGCTGAATTCACCCTAACAAAAAAGTTCTTTGGTACCACATTGGGGTGTCTTCTATCTCTTTGATCCTAAGTCCTTTCCCCTATTTATTTCTTCTGAGTAAAACCACGAACTTCATGCTGCCCAACAATCCCCAAGAACTGACATACTGGAGCAATATTATACACACAAAAGGAGCTCAGTTAATAATTACAAATGAATAAAGAGTATTTCCATTACATATTGGGGGGGGGGGATCACGTACGTGCATCAGTTTTTAAGTGTACCAATGAACAGAGTAACTAACAAAATATTTGAATATTCAATACTTTATAGGAAGTATAATGGACCAGAAGAATACAGAAAGGAGGACTTTCGCCTTGTATCCCCAAACTAAATCCACTGTTGTAGAGTTGACAAAAGTCCAACAATAGTTACACTGAGTCTCAGAAACCCTGCAACTGTATCAGAACTTACTTACAGAACTCTCTCCAATCTCTATTGGTGGTGGTGGTTATTATGTGACATCTCACTCATAGCAACACTGTATAGGGTTCCTGAGACTGTAAATCTTTACAGGAGCAGAACCTCATCTTTCTTCTGCTGTTAGTTTTGAACTGCTGACCTTGAGGTTAGCAGCATGATTCAGATTGTGATTTAATGGAAATACAATATAGGTATTGTTGTTGTGTGTTGTCGAGTGCTGTCTAGTTGGCTTTGATTCATAGCGACCCTGTATAGTTTCCAAGGAGCAGCTAATGGGTTTGAACTGCCCACTTTGCAGTTCAAAGTCCAGTGCTGATCCTATAGCGCTACACCAGGGTCAGGTATTTAATTAGCCTTAAAATGGAAGGAGTTGGCCATTTGCAGAAGCGGTTTTACACACTCTAAGTAATTACTAGTAAAAAAAAGAATTGACTATTAGATCTGAAAGGAACCTTAGAAATTAACTAGTCCATTTAGCTTGTTTTACAGGTCAAAAAACAGGCTCAGAAACAAATGAAAATTTTTTCAAGATTCCCAAACCAATTAGTTGCAGAGCCTGCTTATTATTACAACTTACTGTTGCTGTTGTAGCCCAGTGTTCTTTCAATGTGGTTTTGACTTGCACAAGGAAAAGGAGACAGCCAAGACAACAAACATTTCAAGCCTTAAAAGGAATGAGATTTTCTCCATTGCTTACCTCCTTTTCTCCCCACCGATTTAAAAAGGGTTTCTGAAGTTTCTGCTTGGGAGAGTAGTTCCTTTTTGATATTTGCTGACTTTGAGTCAAAATCAATTTGAAGTCAATGGGTAGCACCTATGTAAAATGAGCCCTAGCGATGGAATGGTTAATTGCTCAGCTGCTAATTAAAAAGTTGGCGCTTTGAACCCACCATCAGCTATGTGGGAGAAAAGGCTGGCAGCTGGCTTCTGTGAAGATTACAGATTGGGAGACCCTATAGGGTTGCCGTGAGCCAGAATTAACTCAACAGCACACAATAACAACAGCAGATGTGTAGAAAACCTTGGGTGATGCAAATGGTTAAGTACTGAATGAAAAGTTGGAAGTTCAAGTCCACCCAGCAGCATCTCGGTAGAGAGGCCTGGTGATCTAATTCTGAAAATCAGTCAGCAAAAACCCTGTGGAGGATGGTTCTACTCTGGCACATATGGGACAATGTGTCATAATCACCTCCACTGGCAACTGGTATGATTTTGGTTACCATGTAGGCGAACATTTTAACTCAATTACACGTTTGTGTCTTTGTTAATCCATCTACTCTTTCTTCAAACTACCAATTTAAAAAAAAAAAAAAGACCGTAGAGATCATCTACTATACCTACCTTATGCTAACAATCAAAAGATTGACGTTTAGGAACAAATGGGAATTTGTATCTTGAGCGAAAAAAACAAGTACTTTCCTGGTGTGCCTCTTTAGGATCAGCACTGGACTGTGAACAATAAGGTTGGCATTCAAACCCACCAGCTGCTTTTGGAAACTCTATACAGGGTCACTAAAGTCAGAACAGATTCAATGCCATTTAACAACAAAAACAACAATCCCTTTAGTGGGGGAGTGCAGTGGCTGCATATGCTAAGCACTGGACTGTCAACCACACGGTTGATGGTTCAAACCCACCAGCTGCTCCACAGGAGAAAGATGAGGCTTTCTGCTCCCTTAAAGAATTACAATCTTGGAAACCCTGTACAGAGTCGCTATGAGTCAGAACTGACTCCAAAGTACTTAACAAGAATAACAACATGCATTTAGCAAGCAGCTCTGGTAGTGTGTGGGTTACTAGTTATTCTGATAACCACAAAATCAGCAGATCAAAATCTACCAGCAGATTTGCTCCTGTAAAGATTTACAACCTTGCAAGCACTCTACAACGTCACTATGAGTTAAACTGACTCCATGGCACATAACCACCACTACCTTTTAGTTAGGAAGGTCAGCAGTTTGAATCCACCAGCCCCTTCAGGAGAAAGTTGCTTTCTGCTTCAAAAACGTTATTCAGAGTCGCTATGAGTTGGAACCTACTCTATGGCACACAACCATCACTATTTGTGGAGTTAAAAATGTAACACTGAACTTCTGAAACTGAAAATTAAGTATGTAGCACAGGGTAATAAAATTATGCTTCGCTTTTTTTAAGACAGCAAAATGAAATTTCACAATGTTATTTGTCGTGTCATGTACAAACACTAGAAAAATTACAAAACAATTACATATTGTATTAAGAGGGTGAGTTTAACAGGCTCGCTATGAGTTGGAATCCACTTGGAGGCACTTAACAAGTTTAACATAATGACCATCTCTCGTCTCACCAAAATATCCTGCCAGTTGTGAAAAGCTCAATACATCAGAGTTTGCTACCTATTCTCTAAGAAGTTGTCATCCAAGACTACTTCACTGAGACAATATATTTGCTTTTCCAATCATAAGATATCTATCCTTAATCTTGAAATTATTACCACTTATTGTTTCAATTTTTGTTTACTCACATACCTAGGAGGCTGGGGAGGCTCCTTCGCGTCACTGGGTATGAGGTTATAAATGCTCTCAGAAGAGCACGTTGGATCCATGGCCACCAAATGACCCCTTAAAAACTATCAATTTTTCTCACTACAGTAATATCTCTGTCCTTTCCTTCACTCCTTCCCTTTCTTTTCCTACTTCCTTGTCTTTTTAAGAAATCAGAGATTATCTCTTTCACACAGTTCCCCTTTGATTCCCCCTTAATTGCCCTTTAGGTAAGAAAATACCCTTTCTCTTCCTCTTGGAGTTTCCTAGCGTTGTTGAAGATGCGGTTGCCGCGGAAACCGTTACTAGGCGACGGGGACGTGAAAGGTTAGGTTTCCTTTCTTCCCTTTAACGGCTGCGCTTTTTTCTACCTGAGAAGTTCAATATGGAAGCCACTGTTTATATGTGCCTTTGGACGTAGCACGATGGAAAACTTAAGCATACACTTTTTTTTTTTTGCTCTTTTCTCTCTGTATTAATTGGAGACAAAGCAAAACTTATCATCAGGAAACATAGCTGGTGCGCAGGCGTCACACAATAAGGCGCTTGTGCGCAGCACTCAATTCGGCGAGGGCGGGGGCAAATATTGAGATCACGCAGACGCACAGCCAATCGAGAGCGGGACTAGAAAGGGGACGAGCCATCAGAGGCCCTGGGAGGATTGGAGTGGGTGGAGTGTGGGTGGAGCGAGGGAGGAGAGTGACATATTAGGCAGCTCGGAGGAGTGGGCGTGGCGCGAGGGCGCAAAGGCCGGCACCAGCGCAAGCGCAGAGGCGGCTGCGAGGGGGCGGGCCGGGCCTAGTTTAGTGAGTCGGTGCAAGCACCGAGAGTCGTGGGCTTCCGTGTCCTGTGGCTCCTGGACCCTCCTTACCATTTTCTTTTCTTTCCCCCGTCTTCTCAGTGTGATATTCTTGGTGAGTTATTTGAGGCGAAAGAAAGGAGAGTTGCCGAAACCATAACGTAATCATCGCATGCCTATCCCCGTTTCGTTTCGTTCCCTTCTCGCAACTCGCTTAACTCGCTGTCATGTCAGTCTGTCTCCTTCTGCCCCGGGCGGCTTTTGCCCAGGGCGGCCCTGTCCTGCCACCTGTGTGAGTGCGCGCCCCACGTCCATTCACCTGTCGCGGCCCCGCGTCTCCCTCCCGCCTCTGGCGCCTGTGGCTCCCTTGGCCGCCCTGCTTTCTCTCGCGCTCGCCCTGCCCTGGGCTTTCTTGACCCCGAGGTCTTTCTCCAAAGACTTGTGCACTTTACATTTTTTAATGAGCAGCTTCAGTGACAGTGGAGGACCTTTTACTTGGCCCTTGTATTTGTGCCCAAGTCTTCGTGTCCCTTTTTAAAAATTGTCCTTTTGTGTAAAGGTTTTATTCCGTTTGGCGCAATTATGAATCTGTTTTATGCGCATGCTGGTAGAAATTGAGTCTAAAAGACATTTAATTTATCTTGAGATCCTGAGAGATAGTTTGGTAATATGATTTGGGAGGGAAGACTGATGGTCTGAACTGGTCTTCCAGAGGCCACTCTGCCCAAAGGGAATAAAGATGCCAGAAGAGGGGAGATAACACCCATTTTGTGTTCTCCACTCCCTAGGGGCTTTGTTGTTATGTGATATGGAGTCGATCTGACCCATAGCGACCCTCCCACCCATAGCGACCCTGTATAGGGTTTCCAAGGATCAGCTGGTGAGCTTGAACCGCCGACCTTGCACACGGACGCATTAATTTCCTACATTTTAAATTGCTGAATGTGTAGTGTCTTCCTGGTTTTAATGAAATACAATCAATTCACTTATGTCAATATGTTTGTTTATTGTGCTTAAAAAATAATAAGCAGAATTAGCTTACTAGTATTTGCTCACTTAATATGTTTAGTTTACAGTCAAGATGAAGTTAAGTCATTTGGAAAGGAACTGGTTTCCTTAAATGAACAAACATAAAAAGTTGCTGTGGATTTTTACTCCTGGTCACCCCAGGTGTTAACAGAGTATTTACTATTCCGTAGGATTTTCCTGACTGTACTCTGTGCAGAAACAGATCACTAGGTTGTGTCTCTGTTGAATGAGGTCCAACTGCCAATATTTAGGTTAATTATTGAGCGTAAAACCACTTGTGCCACCCAGAAACCTTTCCCTTAGATACTTGGCCTGTAATTCAGCTTGTCATTTGAAAGTAAGTTTACAAAGAATATATTTTTAATTTCAGTAACTTCTTCAAACTAGCAATACTGTTCAGGAAAATGCCTATGTCCAACATCATGTGTACAAGGAATTAATACTGATATGTATATAATCAAGGAATGACAAAACCTTCTGTAAAGGGATGGATAATATTTTAGGCTTTGCAGACCAGAGAATGTCCGTCGCTATGTAACTCTGCCATTGTAGCCCAAAAGCAATGATAATGTTGGTTGTGGTGTGCTTCCGAGGGTTCAACTCATAGCGACCCTGTATAGGGTTTCTGAGGCTGTAAATCTTTACAGGAGCAGAACGTCTCATCTTTCTCCCACAGAGCTACCAGTAGATTCCAACTACTGAATTTGTGATTAGCAACCAGCTTGTAATCCACTACGCTACCAAGGCTCCTAAAAGCAGCCATAGATGATACATGTGTGAATGAATAAACAAACTAGTGCATAATTAAACCTTATTTACAAAAAAGGGTGGTGGACTGAATTTGTCCTTTGGGCTGTAGTTTGTACAGTCCCGTGGTATAAATATGGTATATACATGAGTTATATAGACATAGTTATATTTTTTAACTAAACCTAATTCTACTTCATAAAATGAGCATAAATAGTATAAATAAGATGGGTGGAAAACAAATCTTTGCTAAAGATGGTCTCTTTCCAGTATTTTTTCAAAGGGAATTGGGAAGGTATTCAAAATGTTTGAAGCATCTCTTCAAGACCACTAGAGTATATCTGATAACAATAGACTAAAACAGAAAAGACTAGTCCGTTTTGACACAAGCTGAAGGCATAGGTAAATGATGAAGTTGTGAGATGATGTTTGTGGTTCTAAGATCCCTGTGGTGGCCATGTGTCCTTCCCACTAGAGTGTGGTCCCTCCACCTTCTTCATTCCTCTATTTCCTAGAAAGGAGAAACAGACTGAAAGGCAGGTTGACAGGATGTTTGGTCAGTAGTTAGAAGCTGCTGAGCTTTACCCCCCATCTCATGAACGTATGTCTTGTTTTATTTGCAGATCTTTCTTTTTATTATTACTTACTAGAAAATGATTTTTGTTAGATTAATAAAATGGAGAAGTCTTTAGAATATCTTTCTTCATAAGCTAACAGCCTAGATTTAGTCATTCTTCTGAGTCATTTTCAAGGATTGCATTAACATAGGATGACAAGTATAACCATGGCATAGACATTTTTATATAAGTCCATTGAGCCATACCAAGTTTTCATGTGAAATAATTTTTGATGTGCTATGTCCGCAGGGCATTTTTGAAAGAGTGTAGAACAGCAAATATTTTCAGTTGATGTCAAATGGTAAATAATTTTGGCCAAATACGGCTTTGAGGATTTCCCAGAAGATTTGAAAACTATGTCATTTTCTAATGCAATTGAAAAATTCTTTTGGACCAATTTGGAAGTAAAAGTGGACATTGGGTAGAGTATGATTTCAACTGATTACCATGTAGTGGTAACTTCAGGAGAACATGATCATTGTAAATAAAATCCCTCAACCAAACCCACTGCCTTTGAGGTGATTCCAACCAGGCGACCCTATTGGACAGCGGTGAACTGCCTTACAGGAGTTCCAAGACCATGATTTTTATGGAAGCAGACTGCTCTATCTCCCTCCCATGAAGTGCCTAATTTTTAGCAACTTGTTTGCAGTGAAGGAGCCCTGGCAGCGCAGTGGGTAAGTGTTTTCCCTACTTACTGAAAACAAGGTCAGCTGTTTGACCTTACTAGTCTGCTTCCATAAAGATTACAACTTTGAAACCCTATATAAAGTGAGGAGTCCTGGTATGGTGTTGTAGGATAAGCACTGGATTCCTTATTGAGAGGTCAGCAGTTAAAGCCCATGAGCTGCTCCTGTACAGGATGGCTATGAGTTGGAACTGATTCAACTCGACAGCACTTAACAGCAAAACCAAACAACAGTAATATAGTGAGATCTGAGTACTTTGTGGTCATGGGATTTGCTCTTTATGTAATCCTTTTGTTTTTTGACTCTTATGTGACTTCTATGGAGCTCTGGTAACATAGTGGTTATGAATCAGGCTGGTAACCTCAGGGTCATCCGTTTGAAACTACCAGCCATTCCACAGGAGAAAGATGAGGTGTTCTGCTCCCGTAAAGATTGACAGCCTTGGAAACCCTGTACAGGGTCGCTATGAGTCAGAACCAACTCCACGGCACACAACAACAACAACAACATGAGACTTCTATTTCATAGGAAATATTTTCATCTCTGTAGAAAGATTACCTACTCATGATCACAACACCAGCAAACTTATTAAAATATTAATAAATGAGAAAATCTAAGAAATGGTTTTGAATGAAGGAAAAAACATTTTAAGTAAAAACGCATTGCTGGTAAAAGCTATGTTATAGGTAGTTTGTTGTATCTTTTGGTTTGCTTACAACTGATGTGTCCTTAAAAATTGTTTATGGCTAAATGCTACAAAATGGAATTTAGTATTAGCTAAAAACAAATTTATTTTGATTTTTCTCTAAAAATAGTAATATTTGTTACATGTTAGGACACTTAACAACTATATTCTGCTAGCTTTAGAAAGAGTTGTGAAAAAATAATACTGCTATTAAATCAGTAAGTCATACTGTCATTGTTTTCTACTTTTAAGTCATCTTATAGTAAGGAGCTCTGGTAGCATGGTGGTTACAAATCGGCCTGCGAACTGCAAGGTCAGCAGTTCGAAACTACCAGCCACTCCGCGGGAAGAAGATGAGGCATTCTGCTCCCGTAAAGATTTACAGCCTCGGAAACCCTTTCAGGGTTGCTATGGGTCGAAACCGACTCGACGGCACTTAACAACAACAACAACATACTCTTAAGTGCTGTTGAGTCGGTTCCGACTCATAGCAACTATATGTAGGGTTTCTAAGGAGCAGCTGGTGGGCTTAAACTGCTGACCATGTAGTTCACAATCCAGTGCTGATCCTACAGCACCATACCAAGAGTCCTTAGATACACATCATCTATATCTACCCCAAAAGTTTTGTAAAAGGTAAATAAGATAAAAATTTTAAATGAAAAGACATAGAGAAATGAGGACTATGAAGTAAGATTTGATAAGGTGAAATTAACACAGATAATGTTTGCCTTGTAGGAGCTCTGGTAGCATAGTGGTTACGAATTGGGCTGCTAATCTCAAGGTCAGCAGTTCAAAACTACCAGCTGTTCCACTGGAGAAAGATGAGGCTTTCTGCTCCCATAAAGATTTATAGCTTCAGAAACCCTGTACAGGGTTACTATGAGTTGGAACTGACTCCACGGCACACAACAACAACAACAATTGTTTGCCTTGTAGTGCATTACTCTTAACAGAGTTGATGTTCAGTAGTTAGCAGCTAACAGATAGTGGAATAGAAGATCATTTCAAAGATTTAGTGTCCATAAAAACAAACCAATTACTCAGAAAATGTACAATCACTGACATAGAGATCAGAAAGAAATTCATGCACTAAGAACCCAAAAAGTGAATACTAATGTTATAAGTAAAAGCCTTCCAAATAGGAATTTGATCCGCATGCTTTATACAGTGCCGTCAAAGCAGCTAGTGCTAAAGACAGATTCAAAACACACTTCAATGAAAGAAATGAGTGATCTGGGTCAGGTGTCCAGTTCTCTCTGGTCCTTGGATTACTCTAGGGAACAAGTTAGACTGTGTATAGCAAGACAGCTCTTGATCCAGGGTTTATATTTGTTTTATAAACAAACCAAACTGTAAAAATAAGCCTAGATATTTTGATGCAGTTACATATTTTCATAATCCATTGTTACTGAGTGACAGTGATTAATATTAATGTATATTAATGTTCTTATGTGCCAGCTACTATAATAAGTACTTTGAATGACTCATTTAAATATCTCAGAGGTGTCGCAGATGCTTCATTGGGACTTTTTATAATAGACATTATTACATATAAATCATAGAGTGATTCAGATGGATGAGACAACTGAAAAGAATAATTGAGGCACTTATTTTAGGCTTAGTATACTGATTGATTTCCTCTGATTATTAAAAATACAGTGAAGACATAATAACTTCACATGTCACTGTGAAAGAATTTGTATTTGTTAATGGTAAGTTATTTTGTCTTTCATATTGCTTGATGACAAATCCGGTTCTGTTTAGTAAAATTCTTTTCTCTAAGACTAATACATGTTTTTTAAAAAAAACAGTGTCTTAGCATTTTAATAATAGATTTGAGAAAACAGGAAAAGAGCCAATTCGTTATCTTTCTGGTGGATTTTTAAATAACAGACTAATGGGAGTGTGGAATTTTATGATACACTGTGAAGTTATGACTGATTTTTTTTTCATTATAGACTCCACTTTGTACAAAGATCAACTTTGCCTCAGAATCAACAAAACTACCAACTCTTCATCTAGGATTGGTTCCTGTGTGTCATATGTTTACAAGTCAGTGGGAATTAAGCACAGTACATACAATCTGAAAAGCTGAATAACGTAATGAATACCTTCTCATGACAGTTCTGATTTTATTGTAAGTAAATTCAGTTTGATTAAAATGATTTAAATATTTAATTTCAGATCACAGTTTAAGAAACAGAGATAAACATAGTAGAAAATGACTGTAAGTTTTCAGAACATATTTAAACATACTCTCTAGCATCCTGGTATGGCATTATAGGATAAACACTGGATTGCTAACCACAGGGTTGGCGGTTCAAACCCACCAGCTGCTCCTCAGTAACCTTATTCAGAGTCACTATGAGTTGAAACTGACTCAACATCACTTAAAAACAACATCTGACATTTAATAGAGCTTAGTTAAGGAGCTCTGGTAGCATAGTGGTTAAGAATCAGGCTGCGAACCACAAGGTCAACAGTTCGAAACTACCAGCTGTTCCATGGGAGAAAAATGAGGCTTTCTGCTCCCATAAAAATTTACAGCCTCGGAAACCCTGTGCAGGGTCGCTATGAGTCAGAACCGACTCCACGGCACATAACAACAACAAGTTGCATATTGCTTTTACCATAGGACATTTCTAGTAGTGTAGTGGTTACAAATTGGGCTGCTAACTTCAAGGTCAGCAGTTCAAAACTACCAGTTGTTCCACGGGAGAAAGCTGAGGCGTTCTGCTCC
Source organism: Chrysochloris asiatica (assembly GCF_000296735.1). Lineage (NCBI taxonomy): Eukaryota > Metazoa > Chordata > Mammalia > Afrosoricida > Chrysochloridae > Chrysochloris > Chrysochloris asiatica. Next base: position 879,375 of record NW_006408690.1, read on the forward strand.
CATAAAGATTTACAGCCTCGGAAACCCTGTTGTTGTTGTTGTTGTTGTTGAGTGCCATCGAGTCGGGTCCGACCCATAGCGACCCTGTACAGGGTTTCCGAGGGTGTAAATCTTTACGGGAGTAGAAAGCCTCATCTTTCTCCCGCGGAGCGGCTGGTAGTTTCGAACCGCTGACCTTAAGGTTCGCAGCCCGATTCGTAACCACTACGCTACCAGAGCTCCTTGTACAGGGTCGCTATGAGTCAGAACCAACTCCACGGCATACCACCACCACCACATCACTGTAAAACTACTTCTGTCAGTTTAAATAAGTATTTTGGCAGTTAATTAATTTACACATATGTATAGTGGTTACAAGTGCGTAGTGGTTATGAATCGAGCTGCTTATCTCCCTGTCAGCAGTTTGAAATTACCAGCTGTTCTGCCAGAGAAAGATGAGGCTTTTTGTTCCCGTAAAGATTTATAGCCTCGGAAACCCTGTATAGGGTCGCTGAGTCGGAACCGACTCCACAGCACATAACAACAACAAGTAGCTAAATGTTTACTTGCCTAGCATACATTTTTGCTTTGGTGTAGTGTATATTTTCAAAGACAGGTACCTGAACAGTATGTGGAATTGCAGAGCTTCCTACGATGCTAGAATAAGTTTTCCTATCACCACTGGAAACATTTCCTGAATTTTTTTGGCTAGCCGTCTGTAGTCAGTCTGGAACTTGAGTGAAGTCCCTACACTGGTTATGTTTATAGGACCAGAAACAAAACAAGATTCCCATACAGATGAGGTTAATGATTTCTAACCATTAACTTTGTTTCTGATTTATCACTTTTTAACTATTTGGTATAATTTTATATCTTTCACTTTGACTTTTAAAGATCTTCAGTATGAAAAACATGTAAGACTGACTCTTAACAGGATGCATGTAAAAGACATAGAAAGAGGTAGAGCTTTAATTCACCCTATCACTTGGAAAGCTGTTTAAGCAAAGTTATATTAACTAAGTCCTGGTGTGGCACTGTGGGATAAAGCACTGGACCACGAGGTTGGTTTTGAACCAGAGACAGGATCAGTGCTTCAAACTCACCTGCCGCTCCGTGGAAACCTTATAAGGGTCTCTATGAATCAGAACTGAATTGACTGCACTTAACAACAACAGTAACAACAATTAGCAAATATGGAGTCCTGGTGTAGTGCTGTAGGATAAGTACTGGACTGCTCGCCACAAGGTCAGTGGTTCAAACCCACACCAGCTGTTCCTTAGAGACTATATTTAGATGGGGTGTAGAATGTATGGCCCTGCCAAGGCAACTACAGTTCCAGCCATCAACACATAGCGACCTTAGGCACAACAGAACAAAACACTGCCTGTTCCGGCCCCAACTCCACAATTGTTGCTACGTTTGAGCCCACTTTTTCGATGACCCTCTGCTCTACCAAACATAATGTCCTTCTCTACGGACTGGTCCCTCTTGAGATGTCTGAAATATGAGAGACAAAGTTTGGCCATGCAGGCTTCCAAGGAGCATTCTGGCTGTCCTTCTAACACAGATTGGTTTGTTCTTTTTCCAGCTCACAGTACTTCTCCAACACCATAGATCAAATGCGTCAATTCTTCTAAGATCTTCCTTACTCACTGTCCAACTTTCACATGTATATGAGGTTATTCAAAATACCATGACTTGGGTCAGGCACACCTTAGTCTTCAAACTGACATCTTTGCTCTTGAACACTTAAAAGAGGTCCTTTGCAGCAGATTTGCTTAATGCAATATGTCATATGATTTCCTGACTGCTTCTTCCATGAGTGTTAATGGTTGATCCAAGCAAAATGAAGTTTTTGACAACTTCAGTCTTTTCTCCATTTATCTTGAAGTAAGGAGCTCTGCTTGTGTAATGGTTATGATTTGAGCTGCTAACCTCATAGTCAGCAGTTCGAAACTATCAGCAGTTCCGTGACAGAAAGATGAGGCTTTCTGCTCCTGTAAAGACTTAAAGCCTCAGAAACCATATACAGTGTCGCTATGAGTAAGAACTGATTCCATGGTTTATAACTAACCAAACAACCAATCTTGATGTTATTGGTTCAGTGGTGAGGATTTTTGTTTTCTTCACATTAAGGTTTGGCCCATACCTAAGGCTGTGGTCTTGGATCTGCAGTAGTAGTGTAAGTCTTCTACTTTCAGCAAGCAGGGTTGTATCATCTGCATATTTCAGGTTGTTAATGAGTCTTCCTTTAATCCTGATGTCACGTTCTTCTTTATATAATCCACTTTATATGGATTATATAAAGAAGCTCTCAGATTATGTGCTCAGCATACATACAGATTGAATAAGTGTGTAAGAATACAATCCTGGTGCACACCTTTCCTAATTTTAAACCATACAGAGTTCCCTTGTTCTGTTTGAACAACTGCCATTTGGTCATGAGCACAATTAAGTGTTGTAGAATACTCACTTTCCATAATGTTATCCATAGCCTATCATGATCCATATAATTGGAAGCTTTTGTGTAATCAAGAAAGCACAAGTAAACATCTTTCTGGTATTCTCTGCTTTCAGCCAATAAGGCAATAATATGCCTTATTCTACTTCCTTGTCTGAATCTGGCTTGAACCTCTGGCTGTGTACTGCTGCAGCAATTTAAAAATTATCTTTAGCAAGATTTTACTTGTATGCAATATTAATGATATTGTCCAATGATTTCTGCATCGCATTGGGTCACCTCTCTTTGAATTGAGTACAAATATGGATCTCTTCCAATCGATTGGCCAGGTAGCTATCTTCCAGATATCCTGGCATAGATGAGTGACTGCTTCCAGTGCCACTTCAGTTTGCTGAAAGATTTTAATGTGTATTTTATCAATTCCTGAAACCTTGTGCTTTGTTAATGACTTCAGTGCACCTTTTCCTCCTTTAGTATCATTGGCTCTTGATAATATGCTACTTCTTGAAATGGCTGAACGTCTACCATTTCTTTTTCTTTTCTTTTTTTTTTTTTTTTTACCATTTCTTTTTGATACAGTGACTCTGTGTATTCCTTCCATCATCTTTTGATACTTTCTGCATCATTAAATATTTTGCGCACAGAATCCTTCAATATTACAAGTCGAGGCTTGAATTTTTTTAAACAATTCCCTCAACTTGAGAAATGCTGAGCATGTTCTTCCCTTTTCTTTTTTTAACTCCAGATCTTTGCACATTTCATTATAATAATTGACTTTGTCGTCTCGAGCTGAGCTTTGAAATGTTCTATTCAGCTCTTCTCCCTCCTTATTTCTTTCCTTTGCTTTTAGAATCTCTACACTGGAGAGCATATTTCAGAATATCTTCTGACATCCATTTTGGTCTTTTTCTTCTTTCCTGTCTTCTTAATGACCTTTTGCTTTCTTCCTGTATAATGTTCTTGATATCATCCCACAACTCTTCTGATCATCAGTCATTAGGGTTTTAATTCATCAAATCTGTTCTTGAGTTGGTCTCTAATCAGGTGGGATATGTTCAAGGTCATATTTTGGCTCTTGTGGACTTACTTTAATTTTCTTCAGCTTCAGCCTGAACTTGCATTTGAGCAATTGATGGTCTGTTCCACAGTCTGCTCTTGGCCTTGTTTTGGCTGATGATATTTTCCACCATCTCTTTCCACAGATGTAGTCAATATGATTTCTGTATATTCCATCTGGTGAGGTCCATGTGTATATAGTCATCTTTTATGTTGTTTAAAAAAGGTATTTGCAGTGAACAAGTCATTGGTTACAAAATTCTTTCATGGTATCTCCAGCATCGTTTCTATCATAAGGCTGTATTTTTTATCTACTGACCCTTCCTCTTTGTTTCTAACCTTTGCATTCCAGTTGCCATTAATTATCAATACATCTTGATTGCATATGTTTCATCAATTTCAGTTGGTGGAATTGTTCAATTTCACCAACACTTTTGTTAGTGTAAATTTGAATAATAGTTGTATTAACTGGTCTTCCTTTTAGGCATATGGATATTATCCTATCACAGACAGTGTTATACTTTAAGATAGATCTTGAAATTTTCTTTCTGATGATAATGTGATGCCATTCTTCTTCAGTTCGTCATTCAGGCAAAGTAGAAGATGTGGTTGCCAAATTCAAAATGACTAATACCAGTCCATTTCAGCTCACTAATGCCTAAGATTTCAATGTTTATACGTTCTATTTAATTTTGACAACTTACAATTTTCCTAGATTCATACTTCTTACATTCCATGTTCTGATTTTTAATAGATGTTTACAGTTGTTTCTCCTCATTTGGAGTTATTCTCTATCAGCAAATGAAAGTCCTGAAAGCTTCGCTCCATTTGTGTCATCACAGTCAGCTCTACTTTGAGGAGGCAGCTCTTCCCCAGTTGTATTTTGAGTGCCTTCCAACCTGATGGGCTCTTTTTCTGGCACTGTTTCTGACAATATTCTGATGCCCTTCATCATGTTTCAATATCCAAATTCTGGTACTGACAGTGTTTCACTGCTACTCATAAGATTTTCAGTGACTAAACATTCAGAAGTTGTCTGCCTCTCCTGTCTCCTAGTCTTTCTTAGTCTGGAAGTTCATCTGAAATCTGTCCACCATGGGTGACCCTGCTGGTATTTAAAATACCAGTGGCATAGCTTTTAGAATCACAGCAACATGTAAATCACCACAGTATGGCAAACAGACAGATGAATGGTTGGGCCATCATATTAGGGGTGAGTTAATTAAATACTAGACCAAGTATAGCAGTCTAATTTTTAAGTTGATAATTTTATATGGCCTGTGAATGATGTTATAATTTTGGCAGAAAAAAGGTTCTCTACAGACCCTTTATACAGTATTGCTATGAGTTGGAACCGGCTAGACAGTTATTTGCTTATAATAACATAAGCAAATATGTTTCCTGTTGTATATTCTACAACTAAGAAATTTATGAGCAACATGATAGTTTATTACATGTTCAAAATAAGTTAAATATTAAGAATATTTTTCAGCTTTTTGGATTATAAGTAAATAGTACCGCAACTCCTTGTTTTTATGCTATAAGGAAGTCCTGGTGTGGAACTGTGGGTTAATATGTTGGACTGCAATCAGTTTGATCCACAAGGTCAGTGGTTCAAGCTCACCAGCTGCTCCTTGG
>NW_006408690.1:885063-894520 GCF_000296735.1 Chrysochloris asiatica
ATTTACTAGTATTGTTGTTCCCCTATACACCTATCTGTTGCTTGGCTGTCTTGTGTTTTTTTTAAAGAAACTATGATACAACAATTTTATGAAATTTTTCTGTTTATAGTTATCAATTTTTAAGGTTTGGGTTTTTTTAATGCTTTGAGATTTGAAAAGATTTCAAAGAATAATATGCAGTATATGAGAATTTGGGTTGAATACATTTTTTGTCTTGTTTTAATGTTCTACAAATTTAGAAGATATTAAGAGTTTACATATTGTGGGCATGGTTATATGCAATCATGTCAGGATTTGATCGTCTGTTGAAATTAATAACCAAATGTCTCTTTTTGTTTTCATGCTTTGTAAAGGGCTAAAGCCAGATTAGCTTGGACAGAAGAGCGAAAAGACAATGCTTTACTTTCACCTGAAACAAATAACACAGAGGTGTTTTTCTAAGACCTGTGTTAAAACGAGTCAGCATGTAGGGCTAATTCTTTCAAGACCATTTGCATTTGCAGAATTAAGGAAGTCATGGCATTCAACGCACACTCTTGTTGGAGACAAAAATATTATCCTGATGGGACCTCCTGGTGCTGGGAAAACAACAATAGGCAGAATAATAGGCCAGAAACTAGATTGTTGTGTCATCGATGTGGATGATGACATCCTTGAAAAAACCTGGAATATGAGTGTGTCTGAAAAATTACAGGATGTTGGTAATGAACAATTTTTAGAAGAGGAAGGAAAAGCTGTGTTAAACTTCTCTGCATCTGGAAGCGTGATTTCCCTCACTGGGTCCAATCCAATGCATGATGCTAGCATGTGGCATCTGAAGAAAAATGGAATAATTGTATATTTGGATGTACCTCTAATGGATATAATTCATCGCCTAAAATCAATGAAGATAGACAGAATCGTAGGGCAGAATTTTGGAACACCTATGAAAGATTTACTTACCCTAAGAAGACAGTACTATAAAAAGTGGTATGATACTCGTGTTTTCTGTGAAAGTGGAGCTTCTCCAGAAGAGGTAGCTGACAAAGTGCTCTGTGCAGTGAAAAGATACCAAGATGTGGACTCAGAAACATTCATCTCAACAAGACACATTTGGCCTAAAGACTGTAAACCAAAGAATTCATCAAAATTCTTTAGTGAAGCTGTGATTGAAGGGTTAGCTTCTGACGGTGGACTCTTTGTTCCTGAGAAGGAGTTTCCAAAATTAAGCTCTCGGGAGTGGAAAAGCCTAGTAAGAGCAACCTATATTGAAAGAGCACAGATACTACTGGAAAGGTGTATACATCCCGCTGACATACCTGCTGCTAGATTAGGAGAAATGATTGAAACTGCTTATGGGAAGAACTTCGCCTGCTCCAAAATTGCCCCTGTCAGGCACCTGTCAGGCAACCAGTTCATCCTGGAGTTGTTTCATGGACCAACGGGATCTTTTAAAGATCTGTCCTTACAGCTTATGCCTCATCTCTTTGCATACTGCATTCCACCAGATTGCAATTATATGGTACTTGTAGCTACTTCAGGAGACACAGGGAGTGCAGTCTTAAATGGATTTAGTCGTCTTAATAACAATGACAAGAAAAGAATAGCTGTGGCCACATTTTTTCCTGAGAATGGAGTAAGTGATTTTCAAAAGGCACAAATAATTGGCAGTCAGAAAGACAATGGATGGGCAGTGGGTGTCAAATCCGATTTTGATTTTTGTCAGACTGCTGTAAAAAGAATTTTTAAAGATTCTGATTTTACTGGCTTTCTTATTATTGAATATGGAACAATCTTAAGTTCAGCTAATTCTATAAACTGGGGCCGACTGCTTCCCCAGGTAATTTATCATGCTTCTGCCTATCTTGATCTTGTTAACCAAGGATTTATTTCATTTGGAAGCCCAGTAGATGTCTGTATTCCCACAGGAAACTTTGGTAACATATTAGCAGCGGTATATGCCAAAATGATGGGAATCCCTATCCGAAAGTTTATCTGTGCTTCTAATCAGAACCATGTTTTGACTGATTTTATAAAAACAGGACATTATGATTTAAGGGAAAGGAAACTAGCACAAACATTTTCACCAGCAATAGATATTCTCAAATCTTCAAACCTGGAGCGACACTTACACTTGATGGCAAACAAAGATGGACAATTAATGACAAAGTTATTTAGTCAATTAGAAGATCAGAATCACTTCCAGATAGAGAAGATTCTCATTGAGAAGCTTCAGCAGGATTTTGTAGCTGACTGGTGCTCTGAGGACGACTGCTTAGCAGCTATTAACTCCACCTATAATGCCTCAGGGTACATCTTAGACCCACACACTGCTGTTGCAAAAGTGGTTGCAGATAGGATGCAAGACAAAACTTGTCCAGTGATTGTCTCATCTACAGCTCATTACTCAAAGTTTGCACCTGCTATCATGCAGGCTTTAAAGATTAAAGAGATCAACCAAACGTCATCAAGTCAGCTTTATTTACTGAGTTCCTACAATGCATTACCTCCACCACATGGGGCTTTATTAGAGAGAACAAAACAGCAAGAGAAAATGGACTACCAGGTCTGTACAGCTGATATGAATGTCCTGAAGAGTCATGTGGAAAGACTAATACAGAATCAGTTCATATGAGAGTTTCTGAGTAAAATATTTCTTTTTCTTCCCCTGATGATATGCATGCAATAATAAATATCTCAAAAGTTGATTTGGAGTACAATAACACTTTGTTTTCTTAAGTAAATATATATGACATACGTATTATTTTGGATTCCAATAGTATAATCTGTAGGGTTGAACATTGTACCTATATATGTTTGTTGGAATCAAAATCTAGAATTGACAAAATGTAGCCTAGTGCACAGACTCTCGTGCTATTTTGCTTGGCTTGGTTTTGCAGTTGTGTGAGAGATATACATTTCCTTTCCCTCACCCTTACTTTTAAGTTAACCCAATGTCTGGAAATTAAAATATTTAAGCATGGTTTTTAAGTATATGTAACCATATACTAGTTCTCTGTTGACTAGGAAGTTAATTTACCACTCAGAATGCCTAACTTGGAGAAACCCAAACTCCACCACCATCCAGTTGATTCTGTCTCAACAGCATCCCTCTAGGGTAGAATAGAACTGCCCCATATGGTTTCCAAGGTAGCAAATGTTTAGGAAAGCAGACTGGCAAATTTTTCTCCTGTAGAGCAGCAGCTGCAGTAGCTGATGGGTTCAAAATGCAAACCTTTTGGTTAGCAGCCCAGTGCTAATGCTTTAACTTGTGTACTACCAGTGGTGTTCTGTGGAGGAAGCTGCTCTATTAAAGTGAGAGGTAGAGTTTTTAACCCTTCTCAAGCTCCATTCTGGATTTCAGTGCTTATTTTGTTTTGTTTCATTTCGTTTCATTGTTAAGTGCTGTCAAATGTGTTCTGACTTATAGCGACCCTGTAAGAGGTTTCCAAGGAGCATCTGGTGGTTTTGAACCATCAACCTTGTGGTTAACAGTCCAGTGTTTAACCTACAGCAGGACCTCAACTGTGTCCTCCATGGTTCAAATTTGATAAGTGCTCTGTCTTTAACTCCTCTTTGGATGTTTATAATTAGAGTGGTGAAGATTGAAAATCAAGACACATGATTTAAATCTAGGATGTAACTATCAATAGGTACCCTGATGGTGCAGTAGTTAAGTGCTCAGCTGCTAACCAAAAGGTTGGTGCTTCAAATTTACCAGCTGCTATGCAGAAGAAAGATGTTATAGTCTGCTTCCATAAAGATTGCCACCTTGGAAACTCGTGGGTGGTGAGGGGGCAGTTCTACTCTGTTGTATGGGGTTACTATGTCCCCTCTAAACCCCAAACCAAATCCATTGCTGCCCAGTTGATGCTAGCTCATATAGGAGAGATGCATTCCAACTGCTGAACTTCGTGTTCACACCCTAGTGCTTTAACCAGTGCACCATGAGGGTACTTGCTGTAAGGTTGAATTTATAAAGGAAAAAATTTTATCAATTTTCAAGCTATGGTTATAATTTCTAGCTTTCACTCTTTGGAATTATTTGGAATGGACTCGATGGCAACTGATTTTTAATAATCAGTAGAACTTATTTCATATTGGGTCCAAAAGATTATTTACCATATTCCAAGAAGGAGTGCTGGTAGGTGGTTCTAATCTATTGGTGGCTCTGTGGGAGAAAGATACAGTGATTTGCTACCTTAAAGATTTACAGCCTTGGAAACTATGGGATAGTTCTACTCTCTTCTGCAGTATGGCTATGAGTCGGAATCAACTCGACAGCAAAGGATTTTTTTTTTTATTATTCCAAGTGGAAATTTTCTAAGATTAAGAGTACTTAAATAGTCTTCATAGAAGTATATTTATAATTAAAGACAGTAGTTGTATTACATTATTTGGAGTCTATTCCTACATAGGAGTCCTGGTGTGGCGCTGTGGGTTAATGTGCTGGACGGGCAAAGTCGGTTTGAACTGCATGTTTCGTGGTTCAACCTCACCAACCACTTCTTGGAAACCCCATACAGGGTCTTTATGGGTCGGAACCAATTTGATGGCAACTAACACCACCAAGAAAGTCCTATATATAAGTTGTCTAGTGCCTCTCTTGCTAATGAATGTTGCCTTTTTTGACAACTAAAATCACATACAACACATGCATTTTATTCCTTTCCAGTAACAATGGTTTACATGTGTAAATTTTCTGAATGTTTTCTTTTTAAATTAAAGATTGACTTTGAAAGGATCTATAAGTGTAATGGACTACTCTCAACCACAAGATGGCATTCCTAACATTGTTTGTTGATAACATTCTTTCTGCATCATGTGGGAAATACACTGTTGCAATAATGAAAAAATGTTAATAGTCTGATGGACAGGAACAATTTATTTAAGTTTTTTTTTTTAATTAGACCAATTATATGTTAACATTGGATTGTGACTAAAAATTAAGTTCTAAAACCATAAATTGAAAACCAGAAGAAGTTTTAGAAAACAATGGCAGATTCAAAGTTCTGTACTCACCCATGTATGTCTTTGTTATTTGCATCATTTTAAGGATATATGTTTCAGTAGATGATATATTTAAATACTATATCTAAATGTTCGATGCATATTTCAGAATGCACTATTTTCTAAAAGTGGAAGGGATGGTATAAAAAAGAACAAAGATGTGATCTCTGTCTTCAAGAACTGCAGTTAAGGAGGTAACACATGAAAATTCAATCATGTATGACACAAAAGAGGCAAGATGGTGTGTGGTTAAAGTGAAAGTGAGTGATCTAGTCAACTGCTGTAAAATATAAAAGGGAAGGATTAACATAATGGATTATGAGCTGGGCTGCGGTTTGAATCTACCAGCTGCTCTCGTGAGAATACAATGGGGCTTTCTGCTCCTGTAAAGATGACAGCCTCGAAGGTAACTATGAATTGGAACGACTGGATGGCACACAACCACCAAAGCAGTAGGAAAAGGTTTCACAGAGGGGAGTCTTAAAGAATGGACAGTTTGTCTGGGTGTAAACAAAGAGGAAATTGATTCTTGGTAAAGAGGAAAAGGAAACCGGTTAGGTGACATGTGTTAAGAGCCCATTTTCATTTACCTATGGTCATTTATCCTTTTACTGTCCAAACAGTTCTTCACTTTTTCTTAAAACCAACTCTGGTAGCCCTTCACTCAGCTAATGACTTTGCCTCATTCAAGAAGAACAAGCTATCAAATATAACCTACCTCAGCTTCCAATCACAAATGTGAGTATACATCTGCTGCTGGTTTCTGCCCTTTCTCCTCTCCATTGTTTAAATTGGACAGGATCTCTCTTTCTTTAAAAGGATTATCTCTCCAAGTGTGCCTTGGGTCCTGTTCCCTTCAGCTTACTCAGATACCTTGCTTCTTGAACTATCCTCTCTCCTGTTCCTTGAACTTCTCCCCCTTTAACAGAACCTTTCTTCCTACAGTATTTAGATGCCCTTGTTTTTCTTTCTTTCATAACTTAAAAAGCATAAGAGCAAAACAAAAATCTTTCTCAATGCCCAACCCTTCTATTCATTTATTTCTGTACATTCCAGTTAAGAAGGAAAGGCCTCAATTAAGGTCTCAAAAGGCTGCATATTCGTCTATTGTCTCCACTTTCTTAGCTCTCCAGAGTCTGGTGTGGCGCTGCTGCAGGTTACTGTGCTGGACTGCAAGGTCAGTTTGAACTGAAAGGTTGTTGGTTCAAGTTCACCAGCCACTCCTCAGAAACCCTATACAGGGTCTCTATGAGTTGGAACTAATTTGACGGCACTTCAACAACATATAAAATATATGTACAATTTAAAGATGATTATGCGGCAAACACCTGTGTACTTAATCACCTGTCAGAACACTAAAACATGACACCCCTTTGATGCTCACCATGGCCTCTCCCTGATTGCATTCCCTTCTTCCCCCATGCACAAATTTCTGCTAATCGTCCTTTATGTACATAGAGATTTGCATTTAGTTTTGCCTCCTTTTGAATATTATGTGAGTGGATTCATTAAGTATTCTTCCATGACCTACTTCTTTTGATCAAAAATAAGACTCATCCATGCAGATGAGAGAAGCCATACTTCATTGGTTTTTATCAGTGTACATCATCCTATTGTATGGATACCACAATTGGTAAACATTTGGATTGTCTAATTTTTATCTGCTCTTATACCCCAATAATGCTGTTTTCAAAAACTTGTGTTCAGGGTCAATGACTATGAACTTCCAATGATTCTTCCTTAATGACTTGCAAGAATGGTTTTCATATCCTAGAGTTAATGAAGTAAATATGATGCTATATTTATAAAATGAAAAATTGTTATCAATTTTCAAACTATGGTTATGATTTCTAGTTCTCACTATCTTTTCTATTATTTATAATAAGTATAGTGAATTTGTAATACCTTTGAGAAAAAAGGAATGAAATTTGTTTCATTATGTATTAATGAAGATTATTAGATACCTATGAAAATAGAGTATGAGGTTTTTTTGTTAGAATTTACTAGCAATTCATTTTGTAACTATCATGTAAATATTGTTTGTCATTAAATCTGACTCATTTGTGAACATTTAATAAGACTACTTCTTGTTAGTAAAAAACATAAGATAGCTGTTTGTTTGTGAACCTCAAACTCCTGGAAACAAACACTGTTTTACCCACCCCCTCCCTCTGTTCAGGAACCTGAATAAAATCTACCCCTGAAAGAGTTTTTTTGTGTAGGCCTTTATCTGTGGTATTTGTTCTCTGTTCAGACCAACTGCTAAAATCATTAGTTTTATCTCTATGAAACTTACTTTAAAAACAAATAGGCTCATTCAAAACCAAAGTTAGGATAAATATGCTCCTTAAAATATCAGAGCCCAAAATTTGCCAGTGTTTTGGAAAAAGAACATGTCAAGACAAAAAAAATCAGTATGATTGATTTGTACTGATATATAGCAATACTCGTATCCATTTGAACTATATTGATCAGAATCTTGCATCAAAAAGTTGTATTTACTTTTTCTAAATGGATACTCTAGTTAAGTGAGTTATTTTCTTTTTAAAACTGAGAAGTCTTATCTCTCTAAGGTCTTAGGGTTTTCTTCATCTTGTTAGTAATAAAGATGTTTTGAGACGTTAACTATACACCTCCTGTGTAGATGTGGCACTGTTTTTTAGGTTAGAGCCATACCCTTTGTTGAGATTTTTGTTGCTTATAAAATTTAGAGTTGTTAGTGGCAGGTAAGTTTCATTTACAAATATTAAGGTCGTTTATAATTTTAATATCTTCAATTAACAAATCACATTTTGTAAATGAATGCTAAAATAAATCAATTAAAAATCGTTTTATAGTAGATAAGGGCTTCTGATATGGCACTGTAGGATCAGCAATACAGACCACATGGTCAGCAATTGAAACCCACCAGCTGCTTCTTGGAAACCCTATACAGAGTCGCTATGAGAACCCCGACTGGATGGCACTTAACAACAAACAACAGTAGATTTACTAAGTTTTTTGTTTGTTTTTTTAAGCACATGCTTTACTATTGTTTGTTATTTTTTTTAATGGAAATTTTGAGGTAGGTATTCCAGAGCTGAAATAAGAAAAAAGCTTCCAAGAACGACTTAGAATTATTAGAAGTAAAAATGTTTTCTTAAAACTTAACAATGCCATTTCAGAGCTCTTTAATAAAAGTGCAAATAGCATTTTTGTTTTAAACAGGGAAGATAGTAGTTTTATTTTAGATTAAACGGGGCTGACTTGGATTCATGGGAACATTAAAACCTAATATGTAACTATGTTGTTAGGTACCTTTGAGTCAGTTCTGACTCATAGTGACCCTATGCACAACAGAACAAAACACTGCCTGGTCCTGTGCCATCCTCACAATTGCTGAGGTTTTGTGCAGCAGATTTGCCTAATGCAATACATCCTTTGATTTCTTGGCTGCTGCTTAACATGTGTGTTGATAGTGGATCCAAGCAAAATTTTCTCTGTTTATTGTGTTATTTATTGGTCCAATTGTAAGGATTTTTATTTTATTTATGTTAAGCTTTAATTCATACAGTTGGTTGTAGTCTTTGATCACCATCAGTAAATATTTTAAGTCCATTCTGCATCCAGAAAGCAAGATTGTATCACCTGCATATCACAGGTTGTTAATGAGTCTTCCTCTATTCCTGGTGCCATGTTCTTTTCATATAGTCCAGCATCTCGTATTATTTGCTCAGCATACAAATTAAGTAAAGTGAAAGACTACAACCCTGACAAACATCTTTCCCGATTTTAAACCATTCAGTATCTATTGGTTCTTTTCTAACTACTGCCTCTTAGTTTATGTACAGGTTCCTCATGAGCAGTATTAAGTGTTCTGAAATACCCATTCTTTGCAATGCTATCAATAGTCATGATCCACACAATCGAAAGACTTTGCCTAGTCAATAAACATCTTTCTGCTATTCTCTGCTTTCAGCCAAAATCCATCTGATGCCAGCAATAATATCCCATGATCCACATCCTCTTCTGAATCCTGCTAGATTTTCTGGCAGGCCCCTATTGTATTATTGCAACAATTTTTAATTATCTTGAGCAAAATTTTACTTGCATATGTTTTAATGATACTGTTAGATTATTTCTACATTCCTTTGGATCACCTCTCTTTGGAAAGGGCACAAATTTAGATCTTTTTCAATCAGCTGGCCAGGTAGCCATCTTCCAAATTTCTTGGCAAAGATGAGTGAGTGTCTCTAGTGCTGCATCAGTTTGTTAAAAGATTTCAATTTTTATCCCATCAATTCCTGGGGACTTGTTTTTTTGTGAATGCCTTCAGGGCAACTTGCACTTCTTCCTTCAGTACCATATGTTCTTGATTATATGCTACCTCTTGTTCTTGTTAAGTGCGGTCAAGTTGGTTCTGACCCATTTTTGTTGTTAAGTGCCATCGAGTCAGTTCCGACCCATAGATACCCTGTACAGGGTTTCC
>NW_006408690.1:896219-900746 GCF_000296735.1 Chrysochloris asiatica
TTTTGCCCATTTTTGTTGTTAATAAGTGCTGTCAAGTTGGTTCTGATTCATAGTGCCCCTGTATAGGGTTTCCAAGGAATGATTGGTGAGTTTGAATCACAAACCTTGTGGTTAACAGTCCAGTGCTTATCCTACAGCAGCACACCACTTTTCCAATAAAATCCTTCAATATTGCAAGTCAAAGCTTGAATTTTTTCTTCAGTTCTTTTAGCTTGAGAAATGCTGAGTGTGTTCTTCCCTTTTAGTTATTTTCTTTTTATTATTTCTGATTAATTTCAGTTGATCTACTATCAAGTTTACTGAATTTTCCCTCTACCATCTCCATTCTCTTCTCATGAACCTATTTAGTGATATCAGTAATAGTATATTTTATAGTTCTAAACTACGATTTTGTTCTTTTTAATTATTTACCTTTCTCTTCTGAGATTCCCCATCTTTTCTTTCAAGTATTTTCCTTTACTTTGCTATGAGTCTGAATTGTCTCCATGGCAGTGGACTTTCCTTTACTTTCAGGACCATAGGTCTTTGCACATATTGTATTACTTGACTTTCTTTTCTCAAGCTGCCCTTTGAAATTTTCTATTCAGCTCTTTTGCTTCCTCATTTCTTGCATTCACTTTTGCTTCTTTACAATCAAGAGCAAGTTGCTGACAACCATTTTGTTCTTTTATTTTTAATGACCTTTTATTTTCTTTACGTATGATGTTGTTGATGTCAGTCCACAGCTCTTTAGGTCTTTGGTCATTATTGCCTATTGCATTAAATCTGTTCATGAATTGGTCTCTAAATTCATGTAGAATAAATTCAAGGTCGTATTTTTTCTTCTCATGGACTTGTTTTAATTTTCTTCTGCTTTAGCTTGAACTTGCATATGAGCACTTGATGGTTTGTTCCACAGTCTGCCTCTGGTCATGTTTTGGCTGATGATACGGAGCTTTTCCACCATCTCTTCTCACAGGTGTAGTTAATTTGATTCTTGTGTATGCTATGTGATGAGGTTCATGTATATAGTCATCTTTTCTGTTGTTAAAAAAAGGTATTTTTAATGATTAAATTATTGGTCTTGCAAAATTCTATCATGTGATCTCCAGCATCCTTTCTGTCACCAAGGCCATATTTTCCGACTACTATCCTTCCCCTTTGTTTACAACTTTTGCATTCAAATCACCAGTAATTATCAGTTCATATTGATTGCATATTTGATCAATTTCAGATTCAAGAATTTGGTAGAATTCTTTAATTTCCTCATTACTAGTTTTAGTGGTTAAGGAGCTCTGGTAGCGTAGTGGTTACGAATCGGGCTGTAACCTCAGGGTCAGCAGTTCAAAACTACTAGCTGTTCCACAGGAGAAAGATGAGGCTTTCTGTTCCCATAAAGATTTACAGCCTAGGAAACCCTGTACAGGGTCGCTATGCGTCGGAACCGACTCCACAACACACCGCCACCACTACCAGTTTTGGTTGGTGTATAAATTTGAGTAAGAGTGGTATTAACTGGTCATCCTGGGTGGTGTTGTTAGATGCCATCTAGTTGATACCGACTCATAGTGACTCTGTGCACAAAAGAACTAAAACACAGCCTGATCCTGCACCAAGCTCACAGTTGTTGCGACATATGTGCCATTGCTGCTGCCATTGCACCAATCCATCTCGTTGGGGGTCTTACTCTTTTTCTCTGACCTTCCATTTTATCAAACATGATACCCCTCTCCAAGGAATGGTCCCTCCTGACAGTATGTCCAAAGCATGAAAGACGAAGTCTGGCCACCCTGGCTTCCAGGGATCATTCTGGCTGTACTTCTTCCAACACAATTTGATTTGTTAATTTTGGCAGTCCATGGTACTTTTAATATTCTCCAGTACCATAGCTCAAATGCATCAATTTTTCTATGGTCTTCCTTACTGTCCAACTTCCACATGAATATGAGGTTACTGAAAATACCATGGCTCAGATCAGGTGCACCTTAGTCCTCAAACTGACATCTTTGCTCTTCAACACTTTAAAAGTTCTTCTGCAACAAGTTTGTCTAATGTAATACATTGTTTGATTTCTAGACGGCTGCTTCCATGAATGTTGATGGTGGATCCAAGCAAAATGAAGTTTTTGACAACTTCAATCTTTTCTCCATTTATATGGATGTTATTTATTAGTTCATTGGTGAGGAGTTTTGTTTTCTTTACATTGAGGTGCAACCCATACTGAATGCTGTGATATTTGATCTTCATCAGTAAGTATTTTAAGTCCTCTTTGCTTTCAGCAAGCAAGATATATCATTTGCATATCACAGGTTGTTAATGAGTTTTCCTCCTATCCAGATGCCATGTTTTCCTTCATATAATCAAACTTCTTGTATTATTTGCTCAGCATACGGATTGAATAATTATGGTGAAAGAATACAACCCTATCACATACCTTTCCTATTTTTAAACCATTCAGTGTTCTCTTGTTCTGTTCAAACAACTGCCTCTTGGTCTATGCACAGGTTCCTCATGAGTACAATTAAGTGTTCCAGGATACTCATTCTCTGCAATGTTGTCTATAGCCTGTCATTATCCATACAACCAAAAGCCTTTTCTTAGTCAATAAAGCACAGGGAAATATCTTCCTTGTATTCTCACTTTCAGCCAAGATCCATCTGACATTGGCAATGATATCCCTCATTCCACATCCTCTTCTGAATCCAGCCTGAACCTCTGGAAGTTCTCCGTCAATGTACTTTTGCAGCTGTTTTTGTATTATCTTTAGCAAGGTTTTACTTGTATGTAAAATTTTAATGATATTGGCTGATGATTTCCACTTTCTCTCAGATCTCTTCTCTTTGGAATGAGCATAAATATGGATCTCTTCCAGTTAGTGGGCCAGATAGTTGTCTTGTAAATTTCTTGGCATAGATGAGAGCATTCCACCAGTGCCACATCTGTTTGCTGAAAGATTTCAATTTGTATTCCATCAATTCCCAGTGCCTTGTTCTTTGCCAATGCCTTCAAATGTACCTTGGGCTTCTTCTTTCAGTATCATTGGGTCTTGTTCATATGGTGCTTCTTGAAATGATTGAACATCGACCATTTCTTTTTGGTACAATGACTCTGTGTATTCTTTACATCTTCTTTTGATATTTTCTGCATCATTCAATATTTTGCCCATAAAATCCTTTGCTATTGCAAATGGAGGCTTAAATTTTTCCTTCAATTCTCTCAGCCTGAGAAATGCTAAGCGTATTCTTCCCCTTTGGTGTTCTTACTCCAGGTCTTTGCACATTATAATATGAAACTTGCTGTTCAGCTCTTTTACCTCCTCAGAACTTATTAGATGGAACTTAACTACAACCACTATCCAGTACCTTCTAATGTAGTTCTTACTCCAGGTCCTTGCATATTTCGTTATAAGATTGAACTTTGTCTTCTCTATTTGACATTTAACTTTTTCTGTTCAGCTCTTTTACCTCCTTAGAACTGACTAGAGGGTACTTAACAGCAATCACTATCCAGTATCTTGTAATGTGATTCCTTTCAGAAAAATTGGTATCTGGGCACCATATAGTTCTTCAGTTCTCAGGGTCATTAGTCTCAGGACTAATTTTTTCCATGTGCCTTCGATTTTCATCACTTCTTTTCAGTCCATGGATCTAGAGCCTGTAGCTACTCTGTCTCTCCATGCCACCACCTCTGCTACCATCTCTGCTTTTCTAGGTGGGGATCAAATGCTCCATTCAAGCGCTTCCTTCTTGATGGTCCTGAGATCATGTGTTCCTGTAATGAAATATTAATTACTCCCCACTGTTAGGTACACGTCTTCTACAATTACAGTTGCTGTTAAGTGCAGTTGAGTCGATTTCGACCCATAGTGACCCTGCAAAGATTACAAGGCTGTAAATCTTGACGGGAGTAGAAAGCCTCATCTTTCTCCCATGAAGCGGCTGGTAGTTTCAAACTGCTGACCTTAAGGTTCACAGCCTGATTCATAACCACTATACTACCAGAGCTCCTTACAGTAGTGATGATCAAAACTATTCCTGCTGACAGTTACTCACAGTTGAATCATAAAATCCTATCACCATCATCCCCTAATCCTTTTTCACCAGATCCATCTGGAAGAGAGGAAAATTATTCAGTGGGGATCCTAGTGCAGGCCCCTGGTTCTGAAACTAAGCACACTCATGAAACCTCATACACATCGTTCTTGAGTTTTTGATTGCCTTTAGCTTGACATATTTTTCTATCATTTGATTTTTAGTCTATTTTTTATTGTTTGTAATGTGTGTCTTTTGTAGACAATATAGTGATGAATTCTGTTTTCTTCTTCATTCCATTTCTTTTTGTCTCTTGACTGGTGAATTAACTCGTTTACACAGAGTGTAATTATTAATAGGTATGACTGCATGATGATCAATATCCTAGGCAATAGTGAACTGAAATGGACTGGGATTGACCATTTTGAATCTGACATTCATATGGTTTACTCTGTCAGGAATGACAAATTCAAGAGGAATGGTGTTACATACATCATTAAAGAGAACATTTCAAGAT
>NW_006408690.1:902171-910445 GCF_000296735.1 Chrysochloris asiatica
ATTAATATCACACACAAGTAAAGTTTTTCTAAAGAGAATTTAAAAATGGCTGCCACAATACACTGACAGGGAACTGCCACATGTTCAAACTTGATTCAGATGAGGATGAAGAATGAGAGATATCATTGCTGACATCAGATGGATCTTGGCTGAAAGCTTAGAATGCCAGAAACATGTTTACCTGTTTTATGGATTATGCAAAGGTTTTTGACTCTGTGGATCATGACAAATTATATATACCATTGCAAAGAATGGGTATCTCAGAACACTTGATTGTATTCATGAAGAAACTGTTCATAGACCAAGCAGCAGTCATATGAATAGAACAAGGGGATCTGAATGGTTTAAAATCAGAAAATGTATGTGTCAGGAATGTATCCTTTCACCATACTTATTCAGTCTGTTTGCTGAGCAAATTGTTTGAGAAGCTGGATCATATGAAGAAGAACATGTCATCAGTAATGGAGGAAGAGTCATTTGCAATCTGTAATATTCAAATTATACAACTTTGCTTGTTGAAAGTAAAGAAGACTTAAAATACTGAAGACGATCAAAGACCATGCCTTCAGTATGGGTTGCACCTCAATGTAAATAAAACAAAAATCCTCACCACTGGAGAAATAAATAACATCATGATAAATGGAGAGAAGTTTGAGCTGTCAAAGACTTCATTTTGCTTGGATTCACTATCACCACTCATAGAAGCAGCAATCAAGAAATCAAATGATGTATTGCATTAGGCAAATCTGTTGCACAAATCCTTTTTAAAGTGTTCAAGAGCAAAGATGTCAGTTTGAGGACTAAGGTGCTTCTGACCCAAGCCATAGTCTTTTCAGTTGCCTCATATGAATGTGAAAGTTTAACAATTAATAAGGAAGACTGTAGAAAAATTGATCATGTGGTGTTAGAGAAGGTTCTTAAACGCACCATGAACTGGCAGAAGAACAAACAAATGTGTGTTGAAAGAAGTACAGCCAGAATGTTCCTTAGAAGACAGAGTGGTGAGATTTTGTCTCTCATACTTCAGGCATATTATCAGGAGAGACCAGCCCCTGGAGAAGGACATCATGCTTGGTAAAATAGAGGGTCAGCCACAAAGAGGAACACCTATAAAGAGAGAAATTGGCACAGTGGTATCAGCAATGAACACAAGCTTAACAATTGTGAATATGGTGCAGGATGGAGCGACCCTTTGTTCTGTTGTGCATGCGGTTGTTATGAGTCGAAACATTGTATAACATTTATCAATAACAACAATAATGAACAATTGCTCTCATTTTGCTGTGTGTTTTCTTTGTGGTGCTTCTGATTTCTTTGTTCCACATAATTTTCTACACTGAGTTAATTTTACTTTTGGGTTATCTTTTCATTTTCTTCCTTGCTATGTTGTTGTTTTAATGCTCACTAAATCTATCTGATTTTCCTCTTTTATATGTTGATGTGAATGTGTATCAATTATCTTTGTGGTTACCCTGTAGTTTACAAATTTCTTTCCCAGTTTAAAACAGTCTGTTTTACCTTGACATTTACTTGACTTCCTTATCTTTTGGAAGTTCTGTATCTATACTATTCCCCTTTTTTGCTTTGTAGTTGTCTTCATTATAAATTGATAGCTCTGGTCCCTATTGTCAGTCTTGTAGGTATGTTTTGCTTTAAATACTTTTATATCTGAATTGGAGTCCTGGTGTGGTGCTGTGGGTTAATGCGCCAGACTGCAAAGCCATTTGGACTGTAAGGTTGTTGGTTCAAGCTCACCAGCTGCTCCTCAGAAACCCTATACAGGGTTGCTATGGGTCAGAACCGAGTTGATGACACTTAATAACAACAACAATAAAACACCTGAGTCGGAGTCCTACTGTGGTACTACTGCAGGATAATGTGGTGGACTACAAAGTCGGTTTGAACTACAAGGTTAGCTCTTCAAACTCACCAGCTGGTCCTTGGAAACCTATACAGGGTTGCTAAGGGTCAGAACTGACTTGGCGGCACTTTGTTGTAGCATAGCTAGTCTTAGTTCCTCCCTCCAAAAATAGTATTAATCATGTACAATATTGTTAAGAAAATTTTTAGGCACAGTGTTGAAAGTATTGTTTCTTTACGCTCTTTGAAGGAAAATGAAAAAGAAAAATAAGCTAAAGAAAGAACTTTTAAATATAAAAGATTTAGGAGTTTCTGGACTTGAAAAAAATAGATATAGTCCATTTGTACTCTCTAAAGACAGCACACCATGTTAAATGAAGAAATGGCTTCTGGGCAGACATTAAATTCAGGGTGGGACCATGAGATCTTTCATTGAGACTTCAGAAGGCTCCAAGGGGGTGACTCAGGGAAACATCCAGTCAAAGACCTAATTCTCTTAAAGGCTTGATTCATAATAGTCTTTTTGTTAGGTAACATGGCTTCTAAGAATCTGAAGAACATGTCCCTCAGTTACCGAGGTAAAGAATGTCTTATCTTGATGAGTTTTTTGAGTGTGGTTTTCATCTAATGGAATGAACTCAGTAAGATTCACAAAGTTTTAGAGATCATTTTATAGATACCTACAAAAATGACATAGAGGTGGGGTCTGACTTTCTCTGACTACATAAGGAAAAAGGAGAATCAAACTTCACATTAGCCAAAGGCTAATTCCAATGAGTCAGAGATCAGACATTCCTCCACCCTCTGACCTTCTTTATCCTGCTCTGACACCAACCAAGGCGCTCTGCTGGGTTTGATAATCTGTGGTAATGGACACACATAACTCCCAGACAAATACTCATGATTATGGGGCTTTAATAGGGAAGTTAACAGGATACAATTCAGAATTACAAACAACTCACAATACAGCAGTTCTCTGGTCAGAAGCTCTTCTTCTCATACTTACCACAAGGGAACCTCTCTCATTCAGTCATGTGGCCCCCCTGGCCTCTGCCCTACTCACAGTGTTACAAACTCCTTTAGCACTATCAGTTAGTGCCCAAAGGAAACCCTATTCTGGAAGCCAGCCTCCTGACTGAAGGCACTCAGCCTCACTTAGTTAATGGACCAGTAAGCTCACAGAACTGTCTCTTTGTGTCCCTGTTTCTGCTGCTGTGTCTACCATTGCCACCTCTCTATTCAGGGATCTTAGGGTCCAAAAGACATTCTCCAACCATGACTCTTCTTTCTTGTTGATAATGGTATCCTTTTTCCTGCTTCTGAGATGGGTCATTTTAAACCCAGTGGAATGAAAAAAAATCACTCAATCCCTGTGTCCCATACACCCAATTTGCGTAGTCCCACCCAATAATTCCCACCACTTAACCTGTCCATTTGTTGTAATGTGGTGGCTTGAGTGTTGTTGTAATGCTGGAATTTATAACACCAGTATTTTACCAGCAAGGTCAACCAGGGTGAACAGGTTTCATTGGAGCTTCCAGACTGAGACAGACTAGGAAGAAGAAAAGGCAGACCACTCTGAAAGGTTAGCCACTGAAAATCTTATGAATAATAACAGAACATTGTGTGATATAATGCTGGAACATGAACCCCTCAGGTTGCAAGGCACTCAAAATATGTCTGAGGAAGATGACTGAGACTGCCTTCTTAAAGCAGAGTTGACCCTATGACATGGATGGAGTAAAGCTTTCAGGACATTCATTTACTGATGGGGCACAACTCAACATGAGAAGAAGCATACATTCATTCATAATCATGAAGTATGAACCTAGGAAAGTTGGAAATAGTAAAAAACTAAATGGAATGCATAAAGATCAATATCTTAGGCATTAGTGAGAGGAAATGGACAGGTATTGGACACTTTGAATCAGGCAATCATATGGTTTACTATGCCAGGGATGACAAATTGAAGAGAAATGGTGTCACATTCATTGTCAAGAAGAGCATTTCACAATCTATTGTGAAGTAAATGCTGTATATGATAGGATAATATCCACAGGCCTATAAGGAAAATCAGTTAATATGACTATTATTCAAATTTACACACCAACCACTAAAGCCAGTGATAAAAAATTTGAGGAATTCTACCAACTTCTTCAGTCTGAAATTAATCAAACATGCAATCAAGATGCATTGATTGGAATGTGAAATCTGAAAACAAAGAGGAAGGATCAGTAATTGGAAAACATGACTTGGTGATAGAAACTACCCTGGGGATTACAAAGATTTTTGCAAGATCAACAACTTATTTATTGCTAATACCTTCTTTCAAAAACATAAACAGTAACTATATACATGGACCACACCAGATGAAACACATAGGAGTCAAATTGACAATATCTGTGGAAACAGACAATGGAGAAGCTCATTATCACTAGCCAAACAAGGGCATGAGCCAACTGTGAAACCAATCATCAATTGCTCGTATGCAAGTTCAGATTGAAGCTGAAGCAAATGATAACAGGTCCATGAGAGACAAAATGTGACCTTGAGTATATCCAACCTGAATTTAGAGACCACCTAAGAACTGTTTGGTAAGGTGACGGGTCAGAGAAAAAGAGGAAGACCCCCAGCTAGATGGATTGGCAAAGTGGCAGCATCAATGGGCTCAAGCATGGCAGTAACTGTGAGGTTGGCCCAGGATTGGGCAGCGTTTTGTTCTGTTGTGCATAGGGTCACTATGAATTGGTACTGACTCGATGGCACCTAACAACAACAAGAACAGATTTGATGGGTTAGCCACTAATGACTGAAGTCTAGAGGAGTTGTGGGATGACATCAAGAACATCATATATGAAGAAAACAAAGGTCATTAGAAAGACAGGAAAGCAGGAAAAGACCAAAATGAATGTCAGAAGAAACTCTAAATATCGTTCTTGAATGTAGAGAAATTAAAGCAATTGGAAGAAATGAGGAAGTCAAAGAGCTGAACATAAAATTTCAAAGAACAGTTCGAGAGGACAAAGTATTTATAATGAAATGTGCAAAGACCTGTAGTCAGGAGACCAAAGAGAAGAAATTCTCAGCATTTTTCAAGCTGAAAGAATTGAAGAAAAATTCAAGCCTTGATTTCTAATATTGAAGGATTCTATTGGCAAAATATTGGAAGATGCAGGAAGCATTAAAAGAAGATGGAAGCAATACAGAGTCATTGAACCAAAAAGAATGGGTCAATGTTCAATCATTTCAAGATACAACCAAGAACCAATGGTACTGAAGGAAAACATCTAAGCTGTACTGAAGGCACTGGTGAAAAACAAGGCTCCAGGAATTGAGAGAATACAAATTGAAATCTTTCAACAAACTGATACAGTATGGGAGATGCTCACTTATATTTGCCAAGAAATTTGGAAGGCAGCTACCTGGCTAATCTAATGAAAGCCTAAGATTTATGTCAGACATGTGATTGGAATTTCAGAACAGTAAGAGGGGAAAAAAAAAAAAAAAGTCACAGAGAGAATTGCCAAGAGTTGTTGGAAGAAGAAAAAAAAAGAGTTGTTGGAAGAAAACTTCCCTAACAGCATGAAAAAAAGATATGCTTTCAAGAAGTTGAACAAATTCCAAACAGGATAGACCACAAAAGAAAATCACCAACACATATCATTATCCAACTTTTCAAAATCAAAGACGAGGAAAAAATCCTTAAGAGCAGCTTGGGAAAAACGAAAAGTTACTCACAGAGAAGAATTTAAAAGACTAAGCTCTGATTTCTTAGCAGAAACCACACAGGCAAAAAGATAATGGGATGACATATGTTAAACTCTGAAAGAAAAAGGTTGCCAAACAAGCATCAAATTCCCAGCAAAATTGTCCATCAAATATGATGGCAAAATTAGGACAGTTCCTGTTAAATAGAAATGAAAAGCATTTGTAAAAACTAGACCAATCTTACAAAAAATACGAAAGGGAATTCATTGTACAGAGACCCCAACAACAGCAAACAACAACCTGAGATTAGCATACATGATAATGACACCCAGAACTCAACCCAAATATAGTAATATTCAAAGTAACACTTACCTACAAGACTGAAAATAGAGAACCAAGGATATCAGTTTGCAGCAACAACTGAAATAAAGTGAACAGAGAGAATAATGTAGTTATGTTGCTAAGTACCACAGAGTCGGTTTCTGAGGCTGCAAATCTTTATGGGAGCAGAAAGCCTCATCTTTCTCCAGTGGAACAGCTGGTAGTTTTGAACTGCCAACCTTGAGGTTAGCAGCCTGATTCGTAACCACTACACTAACAGAGCTCTTTAATGTAGTTATAGAACTTCCAAATGAAGAGGAAATTATGTAAATTTCAAGACCAAAAAACAAAATCCCTAACTGTAACCCTAAAACTGTTGTTGTTGTTAAGTGCCGTTGAGTTGGTTCCGACCCATAGCGACCTGTGTAGGGTTTCCTAGGAGCTGGTGAGCTTGAACTGCCAATCTTGTGACCAAACCTTATTTGTAGCCCTAGCCTAACCCCTATCCCTAATACAACCCCAAGTACTGGGCCTTGCCTAGACCTAGCCATAGTCCTAACCCTAACACCTTACTCCTTTCAGCGCCCCACCCCCTCCAAAAACACAAGTCTAACAAAACAAAAACCCAGCCCAGCTGATACTTGGCAGAATACCTTTCTACCTTACAGTTTGGTGCTACCAATTTGCAAATATTCTGAAACCTCATTCAAATGATTAATTTTTGTTAATTGACTTGTTTTTTTTCTTTTTTTGAGCGAGAGAGCTACACTTGAGAAATTGCTTCCAAGGAGTCTCATTCACACTGGGAACTGACTAATACAACCAGATCCTGTGCCTTAATCATTATCCCAATGTCATAATGGGATGAAGCAGCTTTGGAAAGTCTCAAGGGAGGGAGGGTGAGAAGAGTGTTCTTTGCTTGTTCTTTGTGAGTTATTTTGGTCCCACATACTCTTCCAGAATCTTGATTCTCCTTCTGTCAAAATAAGGAATCTGACTTACCCTTCCCTTGAATACTAGCTGGCTTTAGTGACTTGCTTCTAATGAATAGAATGTGGCAGAATTGACATTATATGACTTCTGAAGCTAGGTATGATATGGCTTCTACCTAGCACTATCTTTCTCAGTAAAACGACATTGGCAAACTTGAGGTTTGCACATATAGTTACAATACAACTAGGCTAACTTGTGTATGTCTGGTATGATTGTACATGTACAATACAAGACATACACAAGTTAGCCTATTTGGAGAAATCACATTGACATGTCCATGTGGAAAGATTCTGAAGCCTCCAACTAGCTGCCAGCTTCAACTACCAGACATATGGAGTTTTAGTATAGCACTATACGATAAGCATTAGACTGCTAGTCTCAAGGTCAGCAATTCAGACCCACCAGCCACTCTTCATAAACCTAATCCAGTATCACTATGAGTCAGAACCAACTCAACAGCATACGACAATAACAGCTTAAAAAGTAAAAACATTTCACAGAGTTTTGATCAGTTTTATATAAAAAAGATTTGATACATAAATTATGCTCAAAATTCATAAATCAAACATCATTTAAAATTATTAAATCAGTCTTTGATTTAATTTAGCATTGGTTGTAATTTTGGTAATTTCCCCATTATCCTTTTTGTCAAAAGTAAAAATATTAAAAACGAAAGAGCATAGTGTATATGGAATAGTGTTTAACAAATGCTATAGGATGTGGGGAGTTGAGAGGTTGGGTGGAGGGGGTATTAATTATTGTGATGATTCAATCTGACTATTTTCTATTCCTCACAGAGGACCTGGAATATCTCCTGGTAGAGCAATCAGGTTAATACTAGAAGCTGTGCCTTTCAAAGTCAATATATTTAAAGCTTAAGTAATTCTATCAAGTTCAGAATTGGTCTCATTGATAAATAAATTCTTACTAAATTCGTTTTTGATGAGAGTGTATTTTCTTATGTAGATTGTAAGCTCTAATTACATGCTAATTTTTTTTTTTTCATTATACAATCTATAATACCCTAGAGATGAAAAACTTTCTCCATATATTTTATAGATGCAACTCTGGAGTCAGATCACCTACATCCAAATCCTGGCTCCAATACCAGCTTTAAGACCTTGGGTCAGTTATTTAGGTCTTTCTGTGTCTTAGTTTCTTTAGCTAGAACATGTGGATGTTAACACCTGCCTTATCAGATTGTAAGGATGAAATGAAATAATGCATATAAAATTCTGCAACCCTTTGCTTTCTGCAAATCATAGCCCTTCTGTAGAATGAGTTTTACTCCACAAAGTATTTAAATCTCACCATAACTTTCTTGGAAAAATAAATGGTTAATGTTCAACCATTTCAAGAGGTACCATATGAACAAGAGCCAATGATACTCAG
>NW_006408690.1:911830-919513 GCF_000296735.1 Chrysochloris asiatica
AGTGAGGTTGGCCCAGGATCGGACATTGTTTCATTCTGCTGTGCATGGGGTCGCTATGAGTCGGTTCCGACTCGATGGCACCTGACAACAACAACAATAACTTTCTTGAAACAGATAAATTTTATATCATATCTTCTCAGCCTAAAAATGTATTTTTAGAAGTACCCAAAAGACTTTGTTAATGATTATTGTACTTGAAAGCAAGTTCTGTGTGTTAGCTTCAATCACCTAGAAATTCAGGATGCTTGAGTAGAAGCTATTTTATTTAAGGGGAAAATGAGAATTTGTCATCTGCAAGTTAATTTGATGTTTGCACAAAACCAGTAGACTCTCATTTTTCTTTTTACCAAATAAAACTAGTTTTTGGCAACAAGATTAAGGCTAGTTGACTGAAGCTGCTGACAGTTTAGGTACTATCTCTTCAAATTTGTATAGTTCAGAGAATAGGCAAAAACAACAACAAAAAATGTTCCTTCCATAAGTGTATCCAACATACACATAAATGTTCAAGATTTGTTCAGGGATGCTTGCAACATTCTTTCTGTTTTCCCATGATGAAGCTATTATTGGAGGCTTGTTGTTGTGAAATGCCATTGAGTCAGTTCTGACCCATAGCGACCCTGTATAGGGTTTCCAAGGAGCAGCTGGGGAGCTTGAACCACCAACCTTGCAGTTCAAATGGCTTTGCAGTCTGGTGCATTGACCCACAGTGCCACACCAGGCTCTCTTATTGGAGGGTTAGCAAGCAGGATTAAACCTCAGGAATGTATAAGGCCACCAGGAAAATGCCTCATTGTCTTTTAGTCTTTACGGGCCATACAGTATTTGATTATCCTGACTAATTGTGGGCAGGAAAAGCATGAATAATCAAATTGTACAGACAAAATTTTGTACCTTGTTTTGGCTGAAGTCTTTATGTTTCTTCTCCAACTTTTTTTTTTTTTTCAGAAAAGCTAACAGTAAAATGGTTAGCTTCCTGTCCTTGCTCTATTTCCTCCATCCTTTCAAAGAAGTACTGACAAATGACAAAATACCTCCTTCCTAAGACTCCCACTCCTTTTGCCATAAAAGAGAGATAACAACCATAAGGAAAAGAAACACAATTTCTTGAATAAGGTAGATTTGCCTTTCCAGAACTTTCTGGTTATAAAAAGAAAGAGGGAACTTGAGTTTGTGTTTGGCTTCTGGCTTTGTCTTTTCTTGATCAGTGTCCAACAATCTTGAAGATTATTTTCACCTTTCTTCTAATTACAGGCTTTTTTGGCACCTCAGAAATAACAATGGAAATAAACATTGAACAGATGGTCCCAGCAGTTTTCCTAACATACAAAAATGATATAAAAGAATGGCATATAGAATGGAGTGGATTCCTTCTTATTTTAATTTACTTTATTTCCCGCAGAATGTTCTCCTGGTCACAGAGTTCTGTTGTCTCCTGCCTTTTATCACTATGGCTCCTTACATACAGCTTCTGAAGCTTCCTTTAAGGTCAAGAACCTACATCTCCCTTATCCCCACCTGATTATCACAGAAAAGTGTATCATACTGGAAGCACAAACAGCTTCACCACAGCACGCTGAGGATGTTCTGCTGGGAAAATCTCCCACATCTGCACCCCTTTTTTTTCATGAAACCAGAGATCACAAGGTGGAAGTAAGCCAACCAATGAATTTCCTAATTTTAGAGGATAAAAGAAAAGAGTTGAAAGAATCTGAAGGAATTTTAATGATAAGTGAGAACACAAGAAAATTTAGGGTAAAAATGTTAGCCTCAGGTTATGTTGGTGTTGTTAAATGCCATAGAGTTGGTTTAGATTCATAGTGACCCTATGCAAAATATAACAAAACACTGCCTAGTCCTGAGATATCTTCACAATTGTTGTTACGCTTGAGTCCATTGTTGCTGTAATTGTGCCAACCTGTCTCACTGGAGGTCGTCCTCTTTTTCTCTGACCTTCCAGTCGACCAAGCATGATATCCTTCTCCAATGACTGATCCCTTCTGACAGTGTCTCAAGTATCTGAGATGAAGGCTTGCCATCTTGGAGTATTCTGGCTATACTTCTTCCAACATAGATTTGTTTATTCTTCTGTGCTTTTAGTATTCTTCTCCAACATCATAACTCAAATGAACCAATTCTTCTACAGTCTTCCTTATTCACTCTCAACTTTCACCTGCATATGAGGCCATTGAAAATACCAGGGTTTGGATCAGCTACACCTTATTTCTCAAATTGACATTTTTACTCTTGAACACTTTAAAAGAGATTTTGTGCAACAAATTTGCCTAATGAAATATGTTGTTTGATTTCTTGACTGCTGCTTCCATGAGTGTTGAAGGTGGAGCCAAACAAAATGAAGTCTTTGACAAATTCAGTCTTTTCTCTATTTATCATGATGTTATTTGTTGATCCAATGGTGAAGATTTTTTGTTTTCTTTGCACTGAGGTGCAACCCATACTAAATCTGTAAGTATTTTAAATCCTATTTGCTTTCAGCAAACAAGGTTGTATCATCTGCATATTGCAGTTTGTTCATGAGTCTTCCCCCAATTCTGATGCCAGTTCTTCTTCGTATAATTCAGTTTCTCAGATTATTTGCTCATTTTACAGATTGAATATGTATGGAGAAGGAATACAGCCTAACACACACCTTTCCTGATTATAAACCATTCAGTGTCTCCTTGTTCTTTTCGAAGAACTGCCTCTTGGTCTATATACAGGTTCCTCATGAGCACAGTTAAGTGTTCTGGAATACCCATTCTTCACAATATTGTCCATAGCTTGTCATGATCCACACAGCCTTTGCACAGTCAATAAAGCACAGGTAAATATCTTTTTGTATATCAGAAAGAGTATCTCAGGTTATAGAAACAGCCAAAAGAGTATGTCAAATGAACATGACTGGGAGTCTATCACCATGTTAGTTCAATACATTTTTTGATTTCATGACTACTGTTTCCATGAATGTGGATTCAAGCAAAACAAAATCTTTGACAAGTTCAACCTTTTCTAATATTAGTGATTATTTATTGGTCCATTTGTGAGGATTTTTACTTTCTTTACACTGAGGTACAATCCATACTGAAGGCTGTTATCTTGGATCTTCATGAGTAAGTATTTTAAGTTCTCTGTGCTTTAAGCAAGCAAGGTTGAACCATGTGCATATTGAAGGTTATTCATGAGTCTTCCTCCAGTCCTGATGCCAAATTCCTCTTCATATTATTGTTGTTGTTATGTGCCGTGGAGTTGGTTCCGACTCATAACGACCCTGTACCGGGTTTTCGAGGCTGTAAATCTTTACGGGAGCAGAAAGCCTCCACTTTCTCCCACGGAACAGCTGGTAGTTTCAAATTGCTGACCTTGCGGCCCGCAGCCCAATTCGTAACCACTACGTATCATTTGTATATTGAAGGTTATTCATGAGTCTTCCTTCAATCCTGATGCCAAATTCCTCTTCATATAGAGTCTCAATATTTACACAGCATACAGATTTAATAAGCATGGTGAAAGAATATAGCCCTACCGTACACATTTCCTGATTTTAAACCATGCACTGTTCTCTTGTTCTGCTTGAATGACTACCTATTGAGTGCAAATGTTATGGATTATTCATTCTTACCAATGTTATCCATAGCTTGTCGTGAGTCACAGAGTCAAAAGTCTTTGCAAAGTCAATAGAGCACAAGTAAACAACTTTTTGTATTCTTTGCTTTCAGGCAAGATCCATCTGAGGGCAGCAATGATATCCCTAGTTCCATGCCCTCTTCTGAATCCAACTTGAGTATCTGGCAGTTCCTGTGGATGTACTGTTCAGTCATTTAAAAATTATCTTTAATAAATTTTACTTGCATATAATATTAGTGATATTGTCCAATGATTTCTGCATTTGCTTGGGTCACCCCTCTTTGAAATGAGCACAAAGATGAACCTCTTACAATCGGTTACTCAAGTACCTCTCTTCCAAATTTCTTGGCATAGATGAGTGAGTGCCTCCAGTGCTACATTAGTTTGTTCAAAGATTTCAACTTGTGTTCTGTCAATTCCTGGAGCCTTGCTTTTTGTCAATACCTTTAGTGCAGCTTGGATTTCTTTGTTTGGTATCATCAGTTCTTTATCATGTGCTGTGTCTTAAAATAAGGAGCTCTGGTAGTGTAGTGATTACGAGTCGGGCTGCTAATCTCATAGTAAGCAGTTCGAAACTACCAACCATTCCACAGGAGAAAAATGAAGTGTTCTGCTCCTATAAAGATTTACAGCCTTGGAAACCCTATACAGGGTCTCTATGAGTCAGAACTGACTCCATGGCACGTAACCACCACCATCATCACTTCTTAAAATGATTAAACATCGACCATTTCTTTTTGGTACCATGGCTATGTGTATTCCTTGTATCTTCTTTTGAGGCTTTCTGTATCATTCAATATTTTGCCCATGAAATCCTTTAATATTGGAAATTGAGACTTGAATTTTTATTTCAGCTCTTTCAGCTTGAGAAATGCCAAATGTGCTCTTCCCTCTTGTTTTTCTAACTCCAGGTCTTTGCATATTCCACTGTAATACTTGATAATAAAGTACTAGAGAAAATATAAAGGGGAAAGGATCTAATTTTCAATTAACTACCAACCACTCTTTTTTATCTTAATGGACAGATACAGCAGTTAGCTGAATGAAACTAGGTGAATTAGGTTCATAGGCCAGTAATTATTGTTTACTGCTGTGGAATCAGCTTCAGTTCATGAAGACCCCATGCAAAACAATGCATTGCTTGGTTCTGCACTGTCTTCTCCATTTCTGGAACACTTTAGTTCATTGATATGGCCCCTGGGTATTCTGAGTCCCTTCCAGATTTAGGGTTTCATCTTCCAGCACTAGAATTAGATTCTGTTGTGCTCCATATGGTTTTCATGGGCTAATTTTCAGAAGTAGATCATCGAGCCTTTCTTCCCTATCTATCTGAATCAAGCCCTGCTAAAATCTATTTACCCTAAGTGCCCCTCTTAGCATTTAAGATACTGGTGGTATAGCATCCAGCATCACAGCAATTTATAAGTCACCATAATATGACTGATGGGCATTGCAATAATAATTGTAATAATAAAAATACTACCTTGTTTTATTTCGTTGTTGTTAGGGGCCACTGACTTAGCTTCCACTCATCGTAACCGTGTGCACAACAAAATGAACTTCTGTCCAGTCCTGCACCATCCTCCCAATTGTTATGTTGAAGCCAACTGTTGCAGCCACTATGTCAGTTCATCTCATTAAGGTCTTTCTTTTCTTCACTGACTCTTTACTTTACTTAGCATGATGTCCTTTTCCAGGGACTGGTCCTTTCTAATAACATGTCTAAAATATATGACACGAAGTCTCCCAATCCTTGCTTCCAAGAAACATTCTTGCTGTATTTCTTCCAAGATATATTTGTTTGTTTTTCTGACAGTCCATGGTATTTTAGCATCCTTCATCAACACCTAATGCAAATAAGTCAAGAGTTCTTCAGCCTTCCTTATACTTTGCCCAATTTTCACATGCATATGAGGTGATTGAAAATACCATGGGTTGTGTAAGGTGCACCTTGATCCTCAAAGTGATATCTTTTCTTTTTAACACTTTAAAGATCTCTTTTGCAGCAGATTTGCCAATGTAAAGCAACATCTTTTATTTTCTTGACTACTGATTCTGTGAGCACTGATTATGGATCTAAAAAGAATAAAATCCCTGATGACATCAATCTTTTCTGTTTGTCTTGGTGTTGTTTATTGTTTCAGTTATGAGGATTTTTGTTTTCTTTACATTGAATTGCAATCCATGCTGAAGGCTATATTCAAATTGTCCCAAATGCTTGTATACCACTATGAAATCATCATAATTTGCAAGGATTTTTGTTTTCTTTGCATTGAATTGTAATCCATGCTAAAGAACTTAACTTTGATCTTCATAAGTAAATGCTTCAAGTCCTCTTGACTTTCATCCAGCAATATGTCATCTGCACATTGCAGGTTATTAATGAACCTTTCTCCAATCCTGATGCCACATTCTTCCTCATCTAGTCCAGTTTCTCAGATTATTTGCTCAGCATATAGATTGAAAGGATGTGACACTGAAACACCCTTTTCCTGATTTTAAACAATGCAGTGTTCCCTTATACTGAATAACTGCTTTATGTATAGGTTCTGCATAAAAACAATGAAGCGTTCTAGAATTCCCATTTTTGCAATGTTATCCATAGTTTGTTATGATCCACACAGTCAAATGCTTTTGCATAGTCAATAAAACACAAGTAAATATTTTTCTGGTATTCTCTGCTTCAGCTAGGATCTACTTGATGTCAGCACTGATATCTCTCATTATATGTCCTCCTCTGAAGCTGGCTTGAATTTCTGGCAACTCCCTATTGATGTACTGGTGTAACTGATTTTGAATTATCTTCGGCAAAATTTTACTTGCATTTGATATTAATGATAATTTCAGCATTCTATTATGTCACCTTTATTTGGAATGGGCACAAATATTGATCTCTTTCAGTCAGTTGGCCAGGTAGCTGTCTTCTAAATTTATTTGCATAGCACTGCATTAGTTAGCTGAAACTTTTCAATTGGTTTGCCATCAATTCCTGGAGTTTTGTTTTTCATTAACACCTTCAGTATAGCTTGAATTTCTTACTTCAGTATTGTAGGTTGTTTTGACTATATACTACCTCTTGAAATGGTTGAATACCAACCAGTTCTTTTTGGTACAGTGACTTTTTATTCCTCCAAACTTTACCATAGTTTATTTAACAAGTATTCATTCTATAGTTGTACACTTGCCAAAAACAACAACAACACACACACAAACACAAATTTATTGCCATTGAGTCTATTCTGACTCATAGGCATCCTATATAAGATTTCCAAGACTGTAAATCTTTATGGGAGCAGAAGACATTATCTTTCTACCAGGAAGTGGCTGGTGAATTTGAACCACCAACTTTATAATTAGCAATCAAAAGCTGATCCCACAGTGCCACCAGAGCTCCTTGTTGTTGTATTGTTGTTGTTAAGTGCTGTCGAGTCGGTCCTGACTCATAGTGATCTGGCATAGAGTGTTTGAGGAGCGACTGGTAAGTTTGAACCATCCACTTTGTGGCTCAAACTGACCTTGTGGTCCTGCACTAATCTCCTGTGCCACACCAGGACTCCAATTGTTGCTTAGGTTTTCTAAGGTGCAGAAATCCATATCTCTCTCCTGAGGAGTGATTAGTGGGCTTGAACCATCGACCCAACTCACTATGCCACTAGTCCACTACCATGTTGTTGCTCTTGTTGTTGTTAGGTGTCATCAAGTCGGTACTGACTCATAGCGACGTTATGCACAGCAGAACAAAACACTGCCTGATCCTGGGCCAACCTCACTACTGTTGCCACGCTTGAATCCATCAATGCTACCACTTTGCCAATTCATCTCATTGGGGGTCTTCATCTTTTTCTCTGACCCTCCACCTTACCAAACATGATATCCTTCTCCAGTGATTGGTCCCTCCTGATAATATGTCCAAAGTATGAGAGACGAAGTTTGGCCATCTATTGGTTCTTTTGGCAGTCCATGGCACTTTCAATATTCTCCTCCAATACTGTAACTCAAAAGCATCAGTTCTTCTATGGTCTTCTTTATTCACTGTCCAGCTTTCGCATGCATATGAGG
>NW_006408690.1:920869-929013 GCF_000296735.1 Chrysochloris asiatica
CCTCATTTCTTCCATTTGCTTTAGCATTTCTACGCTGGAGCACAAGTTTCAGTGTCTCTTCTGACATCCATTTTGACCTTTTCCATCTTTCTTGTCTTCTTAATGACTATTTGCTTTCTTCATGTATGATGTTTTTGATGTCACCCCACGACTCTTCTGGTCTTCGGTCTTTAGTATTTAATGTATCAAATCTGTTCTTCAGATGATCTCTAAATTCAGGTGGGATATATTCACAGTCATATTTTGGCTCTCATGGACTTGTTTTCATAATTTAAAATATATTGGCTGTTGTAAATAACTCTGTTATGAACATCCTTGTACATAAATCTTTGAACTTGTCCTTAAAGAATTACAATAAAATATTTAAGACACACAAAAAAGCACAAGTCATAATAATAATTTTAAAAATTGTGTATACACACCCAGCTTTAGAAATTAACTTTAACTAATGTATTTCAAAGTCCCCTTTGTCTTTCTCAATCCTATCTTCTTGGTTAAACACAGAAGTAATATCTTCCTGACTTTTTAACTTTTTTTCCCCCCCTCATTCCTTTATACTTTCATGAAATAGCATGTTTCTTTAAGCCACAAGTTAATTACTTCATATAACTTTCTGTGATTGCTAAAGCATTGAATGCTCACTGAAGAAAGACTGGTTATACAGAAAAGTACAAATCAAAGTACTAATTAAATTATTGTCCCAAATCCTTGTATTCCACTATGAGATCATCATAATTAGAATTCGTACCCCCTTTAATTCTAATGGCGCTTTTTCATTTAGAAAGCTCAGATGTCATTTCATTTCTGAAGTATCTCTATGAGGTAGATAATGATTTTACCTCCATTTTAAGTATGAGAAACAGAGGTTCTGGAAAATAGGTATTTCAATACCCCTCAGCTGTCAAGTGAAGGAAACGGACTCACACCTGGGTCTTTTAAGTCCAGGTTTAATGTTCTTTCTGGCATCACCTATTTCTCTCATTCCCCACACTGCCAAATCCCTAAAAAGCAGTGATAACAACCCTTTATTTTCACTCCTTTTCCTTGGATCCCTCTTGTAAACTCTCTTCGATTTAAAGGCCAATTTCATGTTTGTTTTACATTGATTTTTCTGTGCACAGAAATTAAGTGGAAAGAAGAAATACAATGAAATTTCATTAGATGCCACATTTCAAAATAATGAACCTGGTTTTTAACATTTACTGCCAGTACCCACCATCTTTCCTAGCCAAAACCTACATTCTGTGTACAGACATAACTTCATCCTGAAACTCATGCAGAGAGCCACAATTCCAAAATGGGATTAATATTCTTACATGTAATAGAATCTCTCTTCATAGGCAAGAAATTCTAACACCAAGCTTAGGGAACAAGTAAACTGATGAAAAGAGATTTTCATTAAGATGACTGTCTAGATTTGGTTTAAGTTGGGCTGTTATAACTGTCAAAAGAGTCTATAGAAATGCTGATGATCTCTTTTTATATATAACAATTGTCTTCCATTTTAATTGGAGATTCATTCCATTCTATTTTGTATGGCAGACAAAAGGAAGCAGTGAAGGTCTTTTATGTATCTTTTCAGCTAAACTTCTCTTTATTTTCATTGAAGATGTCTCAAAACATGATATGAATCACCTGTCTATTCATGCAGTGCCACCAACCTTCTACTTTTCTAACAGAAAAATTCAAGTCACCAGCAGAAGTGACTCTAGCATGACAGGCATGAACAGGACTCTGAAAATTGATTCTTGGTGTGGTGCTGTAGCATAAACAATGGACTGTTAACTACAAGGTCGGCAATTCAAACTCACCAGCTGCTTCTTGGAAACCATATACAGAACTGACGCATCAGCACTTAAGAACAACAACAATGTATGCTAAACAGGAGTCCTGGTAGCACAGGAAAGGTCACTATTTCAAAGCCACCAGCTATTTTGTGGAAGAAAGATGTAGCAGTCTGCTTCCATAAAGATTTCAACCTTGGACACCTTTTGGGGCCATTCGACTCTCTCCTATAGAGTCACTATGAATTGAACACAACGTGACATGGACCAGATAAACTAAGCTGAAATGACCATACTTGTTTTATATGTGCCACAGCAGTTCAGTTCAATGGAAAGAAAAAGGTACACACAGAAGTTATTCCAAAACTGAGTCATTTGTGCGTATTGCCATAATGAGGGATTAACAACATGCCTTGTGAGCCTTGGGGAAGATAAACTCACATCTTGGAGGAATTAGGGATTTGCGAAGGATTTAGGAAAGATAAAAATTCATCAAGTATAATTTGAGAGTAATCCAAATAAGGAACAATGTAAGAGTTGAGAGGCTGTGGTTAGTATACAGATAACCGTAAGTAAATAAGAAAATAAGGTAATCATCTAAGAGATGGAATGTAGAGAGATATCATTGAAAAGCCAAAAGTCTGTTAGTAGAGGGGCTGGGATTTGAATTGAAACAACTGAAAAATAAGCTAATTTAATTTTTTTTTTTTTTCTGATTAAAACAATAGAATCAATGGACGGTAAGATTTACTAAACTACTATTGTTGTTGTGGTTGTTTTGTGCCGTGAAGTCAGTTCCGACTCATAGCAACCTTGTACAGGGTTTCCAAGGCTATAAATCTTTACGGGAGCAGAAAGCCTCATCTTTCTCCCATGGAACAGCTGGTAGTTTCAAACTGCTGACCCTAAGGTTAGCAGCCCGATTTGTAACCATTACGCTACCAGAGCTCCTGACACTGCTATAGTGCCTAATATACTTTTGGGACTTGATGATTTGTGTCCTAAACGGCAAGTGGTCTATATAGTAGCATTGAGATATATGTCAGTTTCCTAACTGCTTCTGTAACAAAGTACCTCAAACAAAATGGTTTACAAGAAGAGAAATGTACTGTTTCACAGTTCTGGAGACTAGTAACCTGAAATCAGAGCATCCACAAGGCCATGCTCCCTCTGAAGGTTTTAAGAAAAATCCTTTCTTATCTCTCTCTGGTAACCCTAGGCATTCCTTGAAGTTTCTTCTTATGGTTGTCCTTCTCTCCATCTCTTCTCTTTTGTAAGGAATTACTCGGAATAGATGAGGACTCACCCTACCCCAAAATGATGTCATGTCTACTTACCTAATGACATCTTCAACAAATGTCACATTCACAGGTACTGGGGGTCAGGAAAGTATATCCTTTTTGGGAAACACAAGTCAATCTGGACCCTCAGAAATCACCACCAGAACCTGGTCTGAGACAGAGACCTGGGTCTGTGATGGTTATCAAGAGTGACTAATATTTCAAGTGGAAATATTCCAGTGTGCACTGGAACCAGTGTGCACTGATCACCTGGCTGTGGAAGACAACTAGTCAGACCTGGGGCAGAATTGATCTCACTCTCTCCAGAGAAACCAAAGGGGTACTTCCCCAGGGCATTTTACTTGGAAATAAATCCCCAAAGGGCAGTAATAAATCATACTCGGTAAAACAAACTAACTAACTAACTAACTAAACTGATATATATAACACATTTATATGTATTAAAATATATGCATCCAAAATAATACACATTTTTGTAGGATCAACTCTCTGTACCAGAGGCCCAAACACACACACACTCTCCTTAACTTGCTGCTAAATCTACAAGCTCTGGAAAAATTAAGGACACTAGGTTTTAGTATGATGGTACTTTGTAGGAACCATAATGCAGTTTTGTTGAATGAATGATTTGCCTAGGTAATGCCTCAGGACTCTGAGATTCTGGAAAAGTCAATATCAGGATGTTGTTGCTAAGTTAGCTATATTAAATAATTACCGTCATACTACTCCCTTTGTAGGACAATGAAGCAGTCTTATTCTTATGGACAAGCACACATAGAAAAAGGCACTCCATATGATTAGTGCTGGTGGCTAGAATTTAACCCTCCCTATTTTGAACTGTAAGATCAGCAGTTCAAATTCACCAGCTGCTCCTAGGAAACCCTATAGAGGGTCACTATGGGTCAGAACTGACTCAATCGCACTTAACAACAACAACAATTCCTATGGCCAAGGACAGAGTCTTGGTGTGGCACTGTGAGTTAATGCGCCAGACTGCAAAAGCCATCAGAACTGCAAGCTTGGTTCAAGCTCACCAGCTGCTCTTCGGAAAACCCTATACAGGGTTGCTATGGGTAAGAAATGGCTCAACAGCATGTAACAACAACATTGCTATGGACAGCACTTAACAACAACAACATCGCTATGGACAGCACTTAACAACAACAACATTGCTCTTGACTAGCACGCTTCCTTGTTCAGGGCACAACCTATACTTGTTATGGCTGGGCCTGCCCATGGAATGCTGGAGATTCTGCATTTCACATTTATTTCAGACCACTGGACTTCTCACAGTGTGAAGTTTACCTCCAGGTATGTATGTTTGCACGTGCATATATACAAGAGTAAATCAACAATTATTGGTATAGGGTTCCGCTCATAGATGCATGAGTTTGTTCCAAACAAAATGTGTTTAGGCACATCTCTGCAATCAGTGGATGGCTACAGACAAGTCTTCTCACTAACACACTTGTCTTAGTCTTGATGATGTTGTTATTAAATGCTGTCAAGTTGGTGCTGACTCACAGAGACCCTGTGAAGGGTTTCCGAGGAGCACCTAGTAAGTTTGAACCACCAACCTTGCAGTTCAAACTGATCTTGAGGTCAGTTTTGGTGGTGGGAGGGCACTCCAAAAAAAAAATAACCAATCTTGATTGATTTCCTCAAAACACACAGGATGATCCCAAAGAGCTTTTTGTAAAAAGTTTCCAGAAAATTGAAAACAGTATTGGAAAGTAAAAGGTAAAGGAAGTTGCACTGAGATTTTTTTCCCCATCATTCTTTGAGAGTAGCAAGGAGTGTCATACAACAATTTCATTGAGAAACCTTACCACATCTACCCTACAACCCTGTTCTTGCCCCATTCCAACTTTCTTTTGATTTTCAAACTTGAAGAATATTGACTAGAGACCCAAATTGAGTTGTTTTGACATGATGTAAATATGTTGTTGTTGTTAAGTGCCGTCGAGTCGGTTCCGACCCATAGCGACCCTGTACAGGGTTTCCGAGGGTGTAAATCCTTACGGGAGTAGAAAGCCTCATCTTTCTCCCGCGGAGCGGCTGGTAGTTTCGAACCGCTGACCTTAAGGTTCGCAGCCCGATTCGTAACCACTACGCTAAGAGTTCAGAATTCTTCATTGGAAGATTAAAGCGATGGAAGCATTTTTTCAGAATGTATATCTAGATGGGGACCATCTATAACTATAAGAAATTATAGTTTCCATGTTTTGATGGTGGTGGTGGTGGTGGTGGTTATGTGCTGTGGAGTCAATTCCGACTCATAGCGACCCTGTACAGGGTTTCCAAGGCTGTAAAATCTTCACATGAGCAGAAAGCCTCATCTTTCTCCCGCGGAACTGCTGGTAGTTTCAAACTGCTGACTTTGTGGTTTGCAGCCCAGTGATTTTCAATCCATCACTCATCTGTCAGTTTGTCCTATTCTGGTGACTTACATGTTGTTGTGATGCTGGAAGCTAGGCCACCGGTATATTAAATACCAGCAGGATCACCCAAAGTGGACAGGTTCCAGCAGAGCTTCCAGACTACAACAGACTAAGAGATGCAGGCTGTTTCTGAATGATTATCCACTGAAAACCTTATGAAAAACACTGGGACCCTGTCAGATACAGTGCTGGGAGATGAAACAGTATGAATAACCACAAAACATCATCAGGGATAGTGTCAGAAGATGAGCTCCTTAAGTTGGAAAGCCCTCCTAATAGAGTTGCCCATAGTGATGTGAATGTAGCAAACCTCTCATGGCCTTCATTTGTTGATGAAGCACAACTTGAAATGAGGAGAAACAGCTGTAAACAACCATTAATAATCAGAGCATGGAATGTGCTAAGTATGAATCTAGGAAACTTGGAAATTGTCAAAAATGAAATGGAATGAACAAAGGCATTAATGAGCTGAAATGGACTGGTATTGGCCATTTTGAATCAGACAATCATATGGCTTACTATGCCAGGTAAGTCAAATTCAAGAGGAAAGGTGTCACATTCATTGTCAAAAAGGATATTTCAAGATCTATCTTGAAGTATAATGCTGCCTGTGATAGGATATCTGGATAGGATAATATCCATATGCCTACAAGGAAGTTAAGTTAATTATTCAAATTTATACAGCAAACACTAAAGACAGTGATGATGAAATTGAAGAATTCTAGCAATTTGTTTAGTCTGAAATTGATAATTACTAGTGATTAGAACTTAAGTGTTGATACCGTGGTGGCTTGTGAGTTGCTATGATTCTGGAAGCTATGCCACCAGTATTTTAAATACCATCAGGGTCACCCATGGTGGACAGGTTTCAGATGAGCTTCCATATGAAGACAGACTAGGAAGAAGGAGTGACAAACTACTTCTGATTATTTAGTCACTGAAAATCTTGAAGATATCCCACATGAATTTAGAGACCATCTCAAGAACAGATTTGATACATCACACACTAATGACCAAAGACCAGAAGAGTTGAGGGATGACATCAAGAATATCATACAGGAAGAAAGCAAAAGGTCATTAAAAAGACAAGAAAGATAGAAAAGCCTAAAATAGATGTCAGAAGAGACTCTGAAGCTTGCTCATGAACATCAAGAACCTAAAATGAATGGAAGAAATGAGAAGGCAAAAAAGCTGAACAGAAACTTTTGTAGGACATCTCGAGAAGACAAAGCCAAGTATTATAAAGAAATGTGCAAAGACCTGGAGTTAGAATACTAAAAGGGAAGAACACACTTAGCATTTCTCAAGCTGAAGGAACTGAAGGAAAAATTCAAGCCTCGATTTGTAATATGGACAAAATATTGAATAATGTAGAAAGCATCAAAAGAAGATGGAAGGAGGAGATTGTAAGCATTGCAATGAAATGATGATGTAAATTTGATGTTTTCCCATGTAAACTACCACTCAGTTCACAATAAACACTTAAAAAAAAAAAAAAAAGATGGAAGGAATACAAAGTCACTGTACCAAAAAGAATCACCAATCCACTTACCATGATTTATGGAGAGCCAGTGTTTTCTTGTGTGTGTGTGTTTCTATATATTTTTTAACAGTTTTATTGAGCTTTAATTCACATATCAGGGGAGCATGATGGCTTCATAGGATAAACATTGGACTTAAAATAACCACAAAATCAATGGTTCTAGCCCTTCAGCCATTTATTGGGAGAAAGATGAGGCTGTCTGCTCCTGCCAACAATTTTGAAAGCCTCAGAAACTCTATACAGGGTCACTATGAGTTTTGACTCCACAGCACTTAACAACAAAACAAAAGAAAACCCATACTCATTAGCAGTTAATACTCATTTCTCCACAAACCTAGGCAAACACTGGTCTATTTTCTCTCACTATGAATTTGCCTATTCTGGCAAATTTCATCAAAAGTTCATGTAATAGCTACAGAGGACTAGAGTGGAGAGTGAAGCGTCCAGCTGATAAGAAGAGAGGGCACATGCATAAGTACACCCACACTTGCAGATAATACCCACTTGACCTGGCTTCGATGGCTGAATGATCAGAGCTCAACCAGAAGAAGAAAGAAGAGGAAAAAAGAGTAATCTGATACAATTTGATGAACTTGACCTACACCTATGGATGCAGTAGCTCAAAAGAGTAAACAGATCATCACAGTGAGGATCATTCCCACCTCCTCTGCACATGGATAGGACAGGGATAGGCAACTTGGACATTGGCTACCCAAAATGGGGGAGGGGGACTACAAAAGCAAGAAGTGACTGGCTTACAAGCTTTCAAGAGGGAACCTAGATCCAGAGGGTGTGGAGGAAGGTAGAATCTCCAATGAGTAGTATCCAATTTGTCTAGTCAGGGCTGATGAAATGAAATGCAAATAGGTCTGCATTTCATGTCAATAGTGAATATTTGTTATCAGGACTGCTTGTGAGGGTTGGAAATGTAAAGGTAGATGTTTTATAGCAAGGAGGGGAGTGATTAACTTTCAATCTAGGAGCAGAGGTCCCTGGGACCATCAATGGAGAAGAGCAGAGAGCGGGACCCTACCCAGAGAAGCAGTGATGCCTGAGATGGAGGCAGAGATGATGA
>NW_006408690.1:929406-930958 GCF_000296735.1 Chrysochloris asiatica
ATGATATGGAGCTTTTCCATTTTTCTTTCCACAGATGTAGTCAATTTGATTTCTATGTGTACCATATGGCAAGGTCCATGTGTATAGTCGTCTGTTATGCTATCTAAAGAAGGTATTTGAAATAAACAAATCATTTGTTTTGCAGGAAAAAAAAAATAAGAATTGGACAATGTTAAACCGTTTTAAGATGTAGCATATGAAGAAGTGCTTAAAACAAGAACAAAGTTGAATGCTCCTCACTCCCTGATGTCAAAATTTACTACACAGCCACAGTTTCAAGGCAAACTTATGTTGGTGCAACTAAAAACACATAGATCCATGAAACAGAATTGAGCACCCAGAAGAAATCCATCCACATACAGTCAGCTGATCTTTGACATAGAGCTAAAATGCATTAAATGGGGAAGAGACAGTCTCTTCAACAAGTGGTACTGACAAAACTGGAAATCCACATGCAGAAGAATGAAACAAGACCCATATCTCACACCACATACAAAAACAAACTCAATGTGTATTAAAAACCTAAGCTACAAAGATCATCAATGAAAAAATGTAGGGTCTCTAATACATTGCACAGATACACTGTCAAACATGACTAAAATCCCACTAACAGTAGAAGACAAAATAGATGATTGGGACCTCCTAAAATTAGACATGTGCATCAAAAGGTGCATCAAAGGATTTCACCATAAGAATAAAAAGGGAGCCCACAGACTGGGAAAAAATTTTTTGCAATGACACTTCAGACAAGGGACTAATCTCTAAAATTTATAGAAAATTACATCATCTCTACAAGAAAAAGATAAACAACCCAATTTAAAAATGGGCAGAGGACATGAACAGACACTTCAGGCAACTAACATATGAAGAATTGTTTACGATCATTAGACATTGTTGTTGTTGTTGTTGTTAAGTGTCATCTAGTCGATTCCGACCCAGAGTAACCCTGTATAGGGTTTCTAAGGCTGTAAATCTTTATGGGAGTAGAAAGCCTCATCTTTCTCCTGCTCATTAGCCATTGTTGTTGTTGTTGTTGTTGTTGTTGTTATATGCCATTGAGTCAGTACAGACTCATAGTGACCTTATGCACAGTAGAATGAAACACTGCCCAAT
Source organism: Chrysochloris asiatica (assembly GCF_000296735.1). Taxonomy (NCBI): domain Eukaryota; kingdom Metazoa; phylum Chordata; class Mammalia; order Afrosoricida; family Chrysochloridae; genus Chrysochloris; species Chrysochloris asiatica. The sequence continues at coordinate 930,520 of NW_006408690.1, forward strand.
CCTGGGCCAACCTCACTACTGTTGCCACATTTGAGTCCATCGATGCTGCCACTTGGCCAATCCTTCTCATTGGGGGTCTTCCTCTTTTTCTCTGGCCCTCCACCTTACCAAATATGATATCCTTCTCCAGCGACTTGTCCCTTCTGACAATATGTTTGAAGTATGAGAGACAAAGTTTGGCCATCTTGACCTCCAAGGAGCACTCTGGCTGCACTTTATTAGCCATTAGAGATATGTAAATCAAAGCAAGAAGATACCATCCCACATTAGAATTAATAGGAAAGTTAAAAGCAAACAAACAGAAAACAACAAATGCTGGTGAAGGTGTTGAGAGACTGGAACCCTCCTACATTGCTGGTTGGATTGTAAAATGGCTCAACTACTATGAAAACAAACAGTATGACATTTCCTCAGAAAATTGGAAATAGAAATACCTTAT
>NW_006408690.1:944966-952344 GCF_000296735.1 Chrysochloris asiatica
ATTATGCTCAGTTACAAAAGGAGAAATACTGCATAAGACCATTATTGTAAAAGACTAAGAAAAAGAACCCACCCAAAGGGGGGGAGATCTATATATATAATTGCTGATCACTGGGATGTATGGGATGAGAGAAGGGGAGGGAGGAGGAAGAAAGAGCACAGAGTAGGGAATAGACACAGGAGAGCCTGGATGCTGGGAGATGGGCTGGCAACACACAAAAAGGAGGAGGGAAGAAGAAGAACAAGGCAGACGGGAGAATGGTTGGGCAGGTTGGCATGGGCTAGGTGGGACACAGATAAATGACGATGTGTGCACAACCTTGGAATAACAGGGCTTCAGGATACAGGGATTGAGGCATGGCTTGAAATGGGAAAAGAAGGGAATAATGTTAGGATGCTTGGCCGTCTTTTGAATCTTGGTTTCCCTTGCCTACCATTGTGAAATAGACACTGGGGGTTGCAGGGATAGCCAGAAACATCACAACAGACACATAACAACAACAACAACATAAAGGCAAGAAGTGACTCGCTTACAAGCTTGCAAGAGGGAGCCTAGTTCCAGATGGGGCAGGGGTAGGCAAAACCTCCACTGAATGATTTCCAATCTGTTGGGACCAGGCTGATGAAAGGAAATGGGGATAAGACTCTTGTGGTACAACAGTGAATACTTGCCATCAGGATTGACTGTGAGGGTTGGAAATGTAAAGGCAGATTTTTTTTTCCTTTATTTTTTTGGCAAAAGGAGGAGAGTGATTGGTTTTGCAGCCCAGGAGCGGAGATCCCTGTGACCATCAAGCGAGAAAAGCAGAAAGTGTGACCCTATCCAGAGAGGCAGTGAAGCCAGGCATGGAGACAGAGATGATGGTGTGGACAGATGGAGTGACTGGGGACACGGGACTCAGGGAGGGAGAGGAGCTGTTTGCTGAGGGGGGGGGGCAGACCTGTGGGATGGGGTGTATCCTTTGGTTATTTGATGATGCATGGAGGGGACTGTAATCATTACAATTAAATGAAATATGATAGGATGAACGTGAAGCTGAAGTGGGACAGAGACAAATAAGGATGTCTGCACAACCTTGGAAAAACAGGGCTCTGGGATACAGAGATTGAGGCATGGTTGGAATAGGGAAAGGGGGGGGCAAATAATGTTAAGATGTTTGGCTGTCTTTTGAATCTTGGTTTCCCTGGCATACCACTATAAAATAGACACTAGAGGGGGAGAGAAAGGAATAGCCAGAAATATCACCATAGAAAGTTTGTAATCCCGTCTTCTGCCTATAACTGATTGGAATATCTAAAATGCAGCTACAATGTTCCCAGTGAAGCCAGCTTCCTGTGGAGCCTCTGCATTACACAAGACCATAGGTGGAATCCTGAACAGCATCCAAAATCTTCTGAGGGGAAATTTCCACTTAAAAGGACAAGCAGACAAGCCTGGAGTGGTCATAAGAACAGAAGATACTTCTTGAAAAAAAGACTGACAGGAACAATACAAAACAATATAGTCAGACTGACTGATTACTACAAGAACAAACAAGTGGCTCACCCAGGAGACATCAAGGCAAGTGGTCAGGTCCCCTCTGGGCAAACCTCCTTCTAAGACTAAGACTTAATGGGAATACATGCTCTGATTGGTGACCACGTACGTCACCAATAAGGGGAAGTGAGGGAAAAGCATCAATGAAGCTTCGAGCTAAGCCCTACAACATTCAATGCATTCCTGTGAACCCTGGTGGAGACTTGGTTGGCCAGCAGTGTGGCAAGTCCAGGGGACTCTTGGACCCAGAGTCAGTAACATAGCCACAGAGGACTAGAGTGGAGAGAGAAGCGTCCAGCTGATAAGAAGAGAGGGCACATGTATAAGTACATCCACCCTTGCAGATAATACCCACTTGACCTGGCTTCAATGATTGGATGATCAGAGCTCAACAAGAAGAAGAAAGAAGAGGAAAATAAAGAATAATCTGATACAATTTGATGAACTTGACCTACACCTATGGATGCAGTAGCTCAAAAAAGGGAACAGATCTTCACAGTGAGGATCATTCCCACCCCCTCCATACATGGAGAGGACAGGGATGGGCAACTTGGACACTGGCTACCCAGAATGGGGTTGCTACAGAGGCAGGAAGTGACTGACTTACAAGCTTTCAAGAGAGAGCGTAGATCCAGAGGGAGTGGAGCAAGGTAGAATCTCCACTGAGTAGTATCCAATCTGTCTAGGTGGTGCTGATGAAAGGAGATGAGGATAGGTCTCTTGCAATACAATAATGAATCATTGTTATCAGGACTGATTATAAGGGCTGGAAATGTAAAGGTAGACATTTTGTGGCAAAGGGAGGGGAGTGATTAACTTTGTAGTCTAGGAGCGGCGGTCCTTGAGACCATGAAGGGAGAAGAGCGGAGAGCAGGACGCTACCCAGAGAAGCAGTGATGCCAGAGATGGAGGCAGAGATGATGACGTGGAGAGATGGAGCAGCTGGGGACTTTAGACCCAGAGAGAGAGAGGGGCTGTGTGCTGATGACTGAGGGGCAGGCTTGTGGGGTATACCCTTTGGATGGTGGATGATGCATGGAGGGGATTGTAACCATGGCAAGGAAATGATATACGATGGGATCAATGTGAAGCTAATGTTCTCCCATGTAAAACATCACATAATTCACAATAAAGTATTAAAAAAAAAAAAGAAAGTGAATAGGACTTAAAAATACTTTATAATGAAGATCAAAGACCATAGCCTTCAGTATGAATTGCACTTCAATATAAAGAAAACAAAAATTCTTACAACTAGACACATAAAAGATATCATGATGATTGGAGAAAAGTTTGAAGTTGTCAAAGACTTCATTTTGTTTGGATACACAATCAACACTTATGAAAACATCAGTCAAGAGATCAAACAACACATTGCATTAGGCAAATTTGCTGCACAAGACCTCTTTAAAGTGTTAAAGAGCAAAGATCAGTTTGAGGACTATGTTGTACCTGACCCAAACCATGGTATTTTCATTAGCCTCATATTCATGGGAAAGTTGTACAATTTTTAAGAAAGATTGCAGAAAAGTTGATGCATTTGAATGATAGTGTTGAAGAAGAATATTAAAAGGACAATTAACTGAGAGAAGAACTAAGATATCTGTCTTGGAAGAAGCAGAGTCAAAAAGCTTCTTAGAAGCCAGGATGGGAAGACTTTGTCTCTCGTGCTTCAGGCATGTTATCAGGAGTGACCAGTCATGCTTGGGAAAATGAGGGTCAGCGAAGAAGAGGGAGACCCCCAATAAGTGGATTGACACATGGCAGCAGTAATAGGCTCAAATATAACAACAATTGTGAGGATGTTGTAGGACCAGGCAGTGTTTTGTTCTGTTGTGCAAACAAATAACAAAAGCCTTAGTAATGTCAGATCCTAAATTAGAACCAAAGCAGTGGCTATGTGAGGGAAGTCTCTTGGCCACTATAGAGTGAAGCAATTCAAACTCATGAATAAGCTGGTTGTCATTTCCAGTTCAGGAAGGCTTATGCCTACTGTGCTGGGACTGGGTTGTATTTGACCTAATCTTGTGCTGACTAGAGAGGACTGACTAACCACCTAGAAAAGTAGCCAGGAGGAAAGCCAGCTATGGCTGACAGATTGGTGGTGGTGATGGGGGTGATTGCAGACTGAGCACGTATCCTGAGAATCCAGTGTCCACGTCAGACTGTAGTTTTCCCTATTCTAACTTACTTTTCACTTTAAGAGGCTCTTTATTGATGTTCATTTTGTAAGTAGAGTTTGGTTGGGTTCAGGTGCAGATAGTTGAGTGAATTATATAGCTCCATTCACGACAAAGCAGTATCTTTGGACTATGAAAGGCATTGTTGTTTTTTCATTTGTTTGATCCTTATACATAAACACAAATTTACTTGGTATAAATAACAAATACTACATCGGGGAGCATCTCAAGTTTTCAATCCTTTCATGAGGGAGGAAACTCATCTGTTTTTGCTCACTGCAATATCCCCTGTGCCTAGACCATACTGCCTGGCACAATGAATGTCAACAAACACTTATGGAATGAAACTGTACATTTGTGGGAATTGGAGGATAGGCTAGCTAGTGTTGACACAAGGAGAGACTAAAAAAATTCCTGCATGAATTAGGCTTGTTTCATCATTTTGCCTAGGGCAATCTTGTGTGAGTTTTATAGGACTAGAAGTGATAAAACCCTGTTACCAATATCTTCTTGTCCCAAGTGAGTAGGTGTCTAATATATGCAACACTTTTATCTGCTTCCTGAAGGCGGGAATGCTTGGGAAGCCTGAGAAGCTGACTTGTCTGTACAAGGAGAAGCCTAGGTAATAGCATGCTATTGAGTTTAATACAAAGTGATACCAACAAGAGAATCTAATGGTGACTCAGAGTCTAAAAATGCATTGTGCAAACAGATCGGGTGCCAGTCTCCTGAGCAATTTGGATGAGCTGGAACAGGCTTCCGATGAGGAATGCTGGTCTCCCTTCTCATAATACGTACACTCCAACAAGTAGCCAAAGTGTGCTTCAGCCAGAAATCGGTCCAGACACTCTGATTCCTTAAATAGATCATCGGCAGAAAACACAGTTCTCATTCTCCAAGAAACAAAATCTAGTGAGGGAAAATAATACCTGAAAGTCTCTGAGTATGAAATGAAATGAAATGAAAAAGCATTATCCCCATTTCACACACTCATTCTCTTCACATCATTTATAACTGTTTCCTATTCTTGTGGTTGTACATCATAAAGCTAAATCTAAACTGAATCTAAACTGAAACAGAGTGGTGATTCACTCTGTGGGCATGGTAAACAGCATCCCAGCAGTGTGGAATGATGGTGTGAAACACTCTTGTTTTCTCAGATGCAAACAGTTTCTAAGGTGGGGCTGCGTACCTACATTTGAAATATATGAGCACAAGGAAGTCAGTATTACCTGGGGAGCCACCTCCAACCACATGTTCTATCTTTATGCTCCATGGTAACAAATCTCCACGGGAAGCTCACAGGTACCAGAAATGTGTGGCAAAACCCTGAGCTTTATTTAATGTCTGATGGCTGCCGAACACATCCAGGTGAGGAAAATCAAACTTCATCCCAGTGTCAGCATAAGTTGCTTTTACACTTCTCTCCTCAGCTACCTTCTCTGTTGGCGGAAGCTCCTTCTGTCTCCTTTTGCTTTCTACATATCCCTCTGAGCTCTGGAAGTAGAAGAAGCAGTATTCCAAACAGCAAAGTAGAAACCTACAGAGGCAAATTGCCTTTCTCTTTTCCCCTGATGCTGGTTCTCCATATTAGCTGGCTGAGCACTTATGCTGTCTTTACATTTCCAATTTTAAAGAGAAAAGGAGAGTAGAAAGCTTGGTGATCTGTGAGTCTGGGCCTATCTTTCCATTGGGTAGGAAAGAGGACAGAAAAGCTAACTCATTTTCGTGCTTTGCTGTTATTGTTAGGTGCCAATGAGTTGGTTCTGAGTTATAGTGACACTATGCACAACAAAACAAAACATTGCGTGGTCCTAGCCCCACAATTGTTGTTACACTTGAGCCCACCACCGCTGCTGCTGTGCCAATCCATCTCATTGGTGGTCTTCCTCACTGACCTCCAGTTTATCAAGCATAACATAATGCCCTCCATGGAATGGTCTTTCCTGATAATATGGCTGAAGAATAAGAGAAGAGGTCTTAACATCCTTGCTTCTAAGGAGCATTCTGGCTATACTTCTTCAAGCACAGTTTCGTTTTGTTTTGTTTTTTGACAGTCCATGATACTTTCAATATTCTTCTCCAACACTGTAACTCAAATGCTTCAAATCTTGTATGGTCTCTGCTCTCCTAACTTCATGCTTTCTTTCTCCAGCTAACATCAAGGTACCTTCTGACTTCTACCAGAACACTGACCACTTCTAATTACTACGCATGCTTTTCTTGCTTTCCACCATTATTTCTTCAGTATGAGGAAGTTAGTGTAAGATGTGATTAAGTGAATTCATACCACAAGATTATAAACTAGCTGTTTGCTACTATACCCCTAGTATCTAGAACAGTGTCTGGCACATGGTAGGCACTCATTATTTGCTAAATAAAAGACTTAAAACATATGAAATACCAAGATCTATATGCCAACTGACCAATTCAGGGATATTTGTATAGAGGATATTTGCATAATTATGGTTGTTGTTGTTAAGTACCTTGGAGTTGGTTCTGACTCATAACGACCCTGTATAGGGTTTTTGAGGAGCAGCTGGTGGATTTGAACTACTGACCTTGTGGTTCACAGTCCAGTGCTGATCCTATAGCACCAGGAGTCCAAAATGATGATAGCTATTATTAGTTAATGTAGTATTTATGAGTTGGGCTGCTAACCTTAAGGTCAGCAGTTCGAAACTACCAGCTGTTCCATGGAAGACAGATGAGACTTTCTGCTCCCGTAAAGATTTATAGCCTTGGAAACCGTATTCAGGGCCGCTATGAGTTGGAATTGACTCGACTCCACAGCCCACCACCACCACCATCTCTACCACCACCAATATAATCACTAATGAACCGTGACCTGAAAGACCCACATACTTCAAGGGCAGGATCCCAGCTAGCCACATCTCTGATGACTGGATGGTCTTGTGTTTGATATGTTTTTGTATGGAAAGTCTTCCTGGAACCCCATGGTGGCACCATTCTGAGAAGCTCCTTCTCTGATTACAAATAAGCCTCACCTTGCATATTGAATCATACCCCCTTCCCCACCCCCTATTGAGCAAATGGACTTTTTTGCTCTTTCCTCACTTTCCACTGAGGTTCCTTTGTTAAGGGATAGGAAAAGTAAATAAGTCTTTTTTTTTTTTTTAAATAGATTGTTCTGGAATGTTTGAGAAAAACTTTGGCTTTACACAGCCACTTCTTGTCTAGGAAGTTTAGGTCAGCTTCTTGCAGTTTTGATTTCCTTTTTCCTTCTGATTTTCCACTTTGTGTGTCACTCCTGAGTAAGTTGTCCTGTTTCCGAAGGCAGGAACATGTCTGCAGGAAAAGCTGGGAAGGAAGCTCTGGCTAAGCACTTTCTGGCAAGCAATGACACAGCTGGCCTGGTTTTATCCATTACTAACTGTTGACACTTGTGTTTAGAGGTGCATTACAAACAGCATGACACTCTCGGTCTAGACAGAGAAGAAAGCAATGACATGTGAGATGGTGGGAGAGACACCAGACACCTAGGTTGTAGGAGACTAATATGGAAGGAAGGATCAGGAGAGGAAGTCTGTCCCCTCCCATCACTAGTCTGCATCTTCAGACTTATCTCCTGTAATTCCTTCTCTCCATAAAGCCAGCTCCTTTCCTCCCCCCCTTACCATGTATGCCAGCAAAAGGGGAGAAGA
>NW_006408690.1:952485-959543 GCF_000296735.1 Chrysochloris asiatica
GTTTCCAAGGAGCAGCTGATGAGCTTGAACCACCACCGTTGTGGTTCAAACCAATTTTGCAGTCCAGTGCATTAACCCACAGTGCCACACCAGGATTAAAACAATTTTCTCATATTTTTTAAATTGTAGAGTTGACCAAAGACATATATTTTTTCCTATTCATTCACAATTTTTCTATACAGTTTTTCATACTTTTAATATATTGTATTTCAGAAGGATGGAAAAGTTACTTGTTTGAATAAAAAACAGTATGCTCCACTTCTCTGATTCATCTACCAAAAACATAAAGCCTTTTTACATTTTTTCATAGTATTCTTTGTATTATTACAAGATCAAATAATTTTCTAATGCATTCTGTGAAAAAGGAAAGAATATATAGTTTATTCCACTCATGAAACAGAATTCTAAAGAGTTTTAAGTTTATATATTATTCTTTGAATTACAAAGGTACACCAATTTCTCTAACTACCTTTCTCTAAATGCAACTTGTTTCACTGCTCTATACTTTTCTATATCATTTCCCTTAAGTATGTTTTTCTTTCAAGTCTATATTGGTTTGGTTTTACATGTGCTTCAAAGTCCAGTTCAAACATTTTCCCTTCTTTGAAATGTTCTACTACTCCCGTGGTGACAGGGAAGCTCGTTGTATAAATCTATATTCTGCAAAGCAAATATTAAATGCTATCACAATTGCTCTTCTGTGTCTTGATTTCCAGCAGATTTGAACTACTTGAGGGCAAGGAGAGTACTATGCTCATTTCTGCTTACACTTTAATCAGTGGCTGACATCTAACTGATGCTTACTAAGCTGAAGAGAAAATTTCAAACAAAAGCTCAAGAAGACAAAGTAAAGTATTATAATGCAATGTGCATAGACCTACAGTTAGAAAACCAAAAGGGAAGAACATACTCAGTATTTTCAGTAATTCTCAACCTGAAAGAACTAAAGAAAGCATTTAAAGTTCAACTTGCAATATTGAAGAATTCTATTGGCAAAATATAGAATGATGCAGGAATCTTCTTTTGGTGGAAGGAATACACAGTTACTGTGCCAATAATGAATTGGTCAACATTCTATCATTTCAGGAGGTATCATATGATTAAGAATGTATAGTACTGAAGGAAGAACTCCAAACTACACTGAAGGCATCAGTGAAAATCAAGGCTGCAGGAGTTGATGTAATACCAATTGAAATGTTTCAACAACCTGATGCAGGACTGTAATTATTCACTAGTTTATGCCAAGAACTTTAGAAGACAGATACCTAATCAACTGACTATAAGAGATCCATATTTGTGTTCATTTCAAAGAGAGATGACACTACCAAACACAGAAATTATTAAATAATATTAATATCACATGCAAGTAAAATTTTGCTGAAGATTATTAAAAATAGTTGCAGCACTACATTGACAGGGAACTGCCAGAAATCCAAGTCAGATTCAGAAGAGGATGTGGAACGAAGTTTACCATTATTGATGTCAGATGGATGTTGGCTAAAAGCAGAGGACACCAGAAAGATGCTTAATTGTGCCTTATTGACTTTTCAAAGGCATATGACTATGTGGATCATAACAAACTATGGATAACATTGGGAAGAATGGGTATTCCAGAGCACTTAGTTGTGTTTCTGTAGAATCTGTACATAGACCAAGAGACAGTTGTTCAAACAGAAAAGGACAGAGAGTGTAGTTTAAAACAGGAAAGATGTGTGCAAGCATTGTATCTTAGTTATCATGTTTATTCAAAACTGAAGTTTTAGTCTAGACTCAGCTACCACTTAGCTTCCTGATCTTGGGTGAGTTGCTTTGCCTTCCTAGTAGCCAATTTTTTGAAAAAACAAACAACTTTTTATTGTGAACTGAGTGAAAGTTTACAGACCAGATAGTCGACTTTACAATTGACAAATCATATACTTTTTAAAAATCATTTCATCAAATCATACACAATAATTTCAATGGTTACTATCCCCTTCACGCAACAACAGTTATCCTACTTGTGATTTCTATTTGTATGGCACTGTGGACTACAAGGTTAGTTTGAACCACAGGGTCAGTGGTTTAAGTTTACCAGTTGCTCCTCAGAAACCCTATACAGGGTGGCTGTGAGTTGAAATGGACTCGATGGCCCTTAACAACAACAACAAACCATCTTTTATCCCTTCTCAACTTTGCCCTTAGGAAAATGTTGCCTATTTGATTTTGAATGATTGACCAATCCTCGGTGAGCATACCTTGCTAGTGTTGTATGCCGCTGTAAACCTATCTACTGCTTGTCTGAAAATTGACCCATGAGGGTGAGTTCCTTTCCAGACTTGAACAGTGGTCAAGGGCCACAGTGTCTGGTTCCTCCAGTCTCTTTCTGATCCGTAAATCTGGGTTATTTTTTTTAAAAAATAATAATTTTGAGTTGTTTACAACCCTCCCCCACCACTTTAGCTCCCAACAAAAAAAAAAACAAACAAAAGAAACCCACTGCTATGAAGTCGATTCCAACTCATGAGACCAAATAGAGGGGTTCCAAGATTGTAAATCTATATTGGAGCAAACAGTCTCATCTTTCTCTGGCAGAGTAGTTGGTATGTTTGAACCACTGACCTTATAGTTATCAGTTCAATGCTTGTTTCACAATGCCACCAGGATGCCTATTTAGCCCCTTGCTGTTGTTGTTAATTACCGTGGAGTCGGTTCCGACTCATAGTGACCCAGCACAGGGTTTCTGAGGTTGCAAATCTTTACAGGAGCAGAAAGCCTCAACTTTCTCCTGCGGAACAGCTAGTAGTTTTGAACTGTTGACCTTGAGATTAGCAGCCCGATTCATAACCACTGCACTACCAGAGACCCTAGCACCTACTAATCTGCTGTTTGTCTCTGTTGATTTACTTATTCTGGACATTTCAATAAATTACTGCTTCTGCTTTGTCTGGATTTTGCTAAATAAAGTTACTCGTGTTAGAAGCAGCTTGACTGAAAATCGGTGCTACACTTACTTGAAAATCGGTGCTACCCTGTTCTTGAATTTCTGAGGGAGATATTGATTTACTAGGTAAGGTAGAACCACAAGATGGAAACCCTAATTTTGGTAGTAAGATCAGGATGAAACTGTGGCAGAGAATAGTTTAGAGATTCCTGTAGTAATTCAGACTGAAGTTCACAAGGGGCTAGATGAGGCTGCTGTAGCAAGAGCAGAAAGGTCAAAGGTGACTAGTCCAAATCTCTTCCAAGGCCACTTATAACTCTCCTAGAAGAAGGAAGGTCAGGAATTGTGCAAGATAAAGAGAATATAGCCAAAAAGATGGAACCCCAAGAAAGAGAGGATTGCTTATCAGAGAAGGCTGTCATTATATCTAAAATCATAACATATTTAGATTGTGCTTAGTTCTACCAAGGCAGTATTCAGTTTTTTGAATAATAAGTTGAATTCATGTATTACTTATGCTGCATGGCATTGCTGATTATCACAACGTGTTCAAATAAACCAAGAGCCCCTATTTCCCAGGGTAATTTAATTTGATCTTGATCATCCTACCTGGAATGCTTCTAAGTAGGATGGGTTGCATTTCCAAATAAAAGTTTTTATTTAAAATATTGTTAATGTTTTTCCTTTGATTCCCATACATGGTTATTGAAGAAATAAACAAAACAAAACTGGGTGATAGATAGAATACCAAAATTATTTAAGCGCTAACAAACCAAAAAGTTATCACTATCAGTTTGGGAAAGTAGATAGGTAAGGTTTTTGGAGTTCTGGTATGGTATTGTAAGATAAGCACTGGACTGCCAACTGCAAGGTTGGTGGTTCAAATTCACCAGCTGTTCCTTGGAAACTCTATATAGGGTCACTGTGAGCCGAAGCCAATTTGATGGTACTTAACAACAGCAAATGGAGTCCTGCTGTGGCGCTGTGGGTTAATGCCCCAGACTGCAAAGCTGTTTGAACTGCAAGGTTGGTGGTTCAAGCTCACCAGCTGCTCCTCAGAAACCCTATACAGGGTTGCTATGGGTTGGAAATGACTCGATGACACATAACAACAGCAATAACATCAGCATTCTATTGTCCCTCTTCAGTTTTGTTTTAATGCGTGTATGATAGAGCTTCAAAAATTCTGTAGAAAAATGAAATGAAAAAAATAATGGAATTTTCCCATGAACTTTTCGAAGTCATCTAGTAGATGTGTGTGTATGTTTAATTTATATATGAATCCTTTTTATCTTCAAACAGGAATCTGTTTACTTCAGCTCCTTCTTTGGGGCTGGTACTATGTGTTGGAGGTAGTAAGAGGAAACAAACTCCACAGAAAAACTAAACTTCTACTCCAGACCCTACGAATCCCTAATTGCACATCTACGTCATTTTGTTGTTTAGTGCCATTGAGTCAATTCTGACCCATGGTGACCTTGTATATGGTTTCTGAGGAGCGGATGGTGACTTTGAACCACTGACCTTGTGGTTCAAAACAACCTTGCAGTCCAGGGTAGGGAATAGACACAGGATAGCTTGGGTGCTGGGGGATGGGGCAATACACAAGAAGGGGGAAGGGAATAGAAGAACAAGACGAATGGGAGAACAGTTAGGCAGCTTTGCATGGGCTAAGTGAGACAGAGGTAAATGATGATGTATGCACAACCTTGGAACAACAGGCCTCTGGAATACAGGGATTGAGGCATGATTTGAATGAGTAAAAGAGAGGAAATAATGTTAAGATGCTTGGCTGTCTTTTGAATCTTGGTTTCCCTTGCATGCCATTATAAAATAGACACTGGAGGGGAAGAGAAAGGAATAGCCAGCAATATCACCATAGAAAGCTTGCAAGTCTGTCTTCTGCCTATAACTGATTGGAATACCTAAAATGGGGCTACTCAACATCATGAAAATGTCACTACTACCCTAAGCAATATACACATATAATGCAATCCCAATCCAGATTCCAATGACATTCTTCAAAGAGATGGAAAAGACAATTACAAACTTTATATAGAAAGGAAAGAGACCCAGGATAAGCAAAGCACTGCTTAAGAAGGAGAACAAGGTTGGAGGTCTCTCACTCCCCGATTTCAAATTTTACTACACGGCTATAGTGGTCAAAACAGCCCAGTACTGGTACAATGAAAGTTACATTGATCAATGAAACAGAATCGAGAATCCAGAAATTAACCCATGCACATACAGCCAACTGATTTTCGACAAAGTGCCTAGGTATATTGCATGGGAAGGAGATAGTCTCTTTAACAGATGGTGCTGGCAGAACTAGAAAGCGATATGCAAAAGATTGAAACAAGACCTTTACCTCATACCCTATCCAAAAACGAACTCAGCATAGATTAAAGACCTAAATGTGAATCCCAAAATTTTAAAGGTCATCAATGAAAAAATAGGGACAAATGTGAGGGCTCTAATACAGGGTACACACAGACTACCATACATTTTGAAAATGACACAAACAAAAGATGAAACAGATTAAAAATTAAAAAACTTATGTGCATCAAAAGACTTCACCAAGAGTAGATAGGGAGCCCACAGAATGGGAAAAAAATCTTTTGCAACGACGTTTCAGATAAGCGACTCATTTCTAAAATATATAGGAAACTACAACATCGCTATAAGAAAAAGACAAATAATCCAATAAAAAAATGGGCACAGGACATGAACAGATACTTCACCAGCATTTTAAGAAATGTAGGCAATCTGTTGCCATTAGAGAGATGCATATCAAAACAACAATGAGGTATCATGTCACACCAGCAATAACGGAAAAGATCATAAAAAGTAGAGGACAATAAAGGCTGGTGAGGATGGGGAGCGACTGGGACCCTCCTACATTGTTGGTGGGATTGCAAATGGTCCAACCTCTCTGGAAAACAATATGGCGCTTCTTCAGCATGTTGGAAATAGAACCTTATGATCCAGCAATTCCTCTACTTGGTATTTCCCCACAAGAAATACAAGCCATAACACGAGTAGATATATGCACACCAATGTTCATAGCAGCACTATTTACAATAGCAAAAAGATGAAGACAGCCTAAGTGCCATCAACTGAAGAATGGATAAACAAACTGTGGTACATACACACAATGGAATATTATGCTACCTTGAAGAACAACAAGGAAGCTACAAGCCACCACATAACATGCATGAACCTTGAGGACATTATGCTGAGTGAAATTAGTCAGTCACAAAAGGAGAAATTCTGCATAGGACCATTATTGTAAAAGACTAAGAAAAAGAACCCACCCTAAAAGGGGGGAAGAAAATCTATATATATTTGCTGATCACCAGGATGTATGGGATGAGAGGAGGGGAGCGGGGGTGGAGAAGATAGAGCACAGGGTAGGGAATAGACACAGAATAGCTTGGGTGCTGGGGGGAGGGGGAGGTGGCACAATACAAAAGAAGGGGGAGGGGAATGGAAGAACAGGGCTGATGGGAGAACAGTTAGGCAGGTTTGCATGGGCTAAGTGGAACAGAGGTAAATGATAAGGTATGTACAACCTTGGAACAACAGGGATCCGGGCTACAGGGATTGAGGCATGATTTGAAGGGGTAAAAGAGGGGAATTCTTTTGGATCTTTGTTTCCCTTGCCTACCATTGTAAAATAGACACTTGAGGGGGAGAAAGGAGTACCCAGAAACATCACTACAGAAAGCCTGCAAGTCCGTCTTCAGCCTATAACTGATTGGAATACCTTAAAGGGGGCTAGAAGTTGTCCAGTGAAAGAGGCTTCCTGTGGAGCCTTTACATTGCATAAGACCATACGTGGAATCCAGAACCCCATCCAGAATCGTCTGAGGTAGGACATTTCCACTGGAAAGGACAAGTAGACCAGCCTGGAGCAGCCAGAAGAACAGAAGATACTTCGTGAAAGAAAGTCCGGCAGAAAAAAACTGAAACAATAATGGCAGTCTGACTGATTACTATAAGAACAAGTAAGCTGTTCACCCAGGAGTCATCAAGGCAAGTGGTTGGGACCCCTCAGAGCAAACTCCCTTTCAAGACTGAGACTCTAAGAAAATACATGAGCAGGCAGGTGGTCTGGCTGGTAACCACGTTGATCACC
>NW_006408690.1:960186-963481 GCF_000296735.1 Chrysochloris asiatica
CAACAACAACACAAAGGCAAGAAGTAACTGGTTTACAAGCTTTCAAGAGGTAGCCTAGTTTCATATGGGGCGGGGGAAAGTAGAATCTCCACTGAATGATTTCCAATCTGTTGGGAGCAGGTTGGTGAAAGGAAATGGAGATAAGACTCTTGTGGCACAATAGTGAATAATTGCCATCAGGACTGACTATGAGGGTAGGAAATACAGAGATAGATGTTTTTTGACAAAAGGAGGGGAGTGATTGATTTTGCAACCCAGGAGCGGAGGTCCCTGGGACCATCAAGTGAGAAGAGTGGAGACCCTACCCAGAGGGGCAGAGACGCCTGGGATGGAGACAGAGGTGATGATGTGGAGAGATGGAGCGGCTGGGGACACTGAACTCAGGGAGGGAGAGGGGCTGTGTGCTGATGGCCAGAGGGTGGGCCTATGGGGTGTACCCTTTGGTTATTTGATGTTGCATGGAAGGGATTGTAATCATTGAAATGAAACCAAATATGATAGGATGAATGTAAAACTGATATTCTTCCATATAAACCTCACAATAAAAACTTATTTAAAAAACTACCTTGTAGTCCAGTGCATCATTCCACAGTGCCACACCAGGCCCAAGGCCTGCCTTGTGCTCTTCCTTTCCTTTCTCAGCATTTCCTGTCCCTATTCTGTGGGCTTAAATTAATGTTGGGAGTATTAATGGAAAGAGACCAATGAACTCAAGATCAAAGATAGAAGTGGTCCTGAATAGAGACCTAAGCCTCAAAGAAACTTTGATCCACCCTGCTCCATTCCCCTGAAAGAAGAAGGATTCATATTTTCTTTGATTTCTAAAGATTACCTAAAGATAACTTTCCTTTCTCAAAACCACATAGTGGTTTTGGTGGTGGTGGTATGCAGTAGAGTCAGTTCCAACTCATATCAACCCTACATAGGATTTCCAAGGCTGTAAATCTTTACAGGAGCAGAAAGTCTCATCTTTCTCCCACGGAACAGCTGGTAGTTCCGAACTGCTGACCTTGAGGTTAGCAGCAGCACAACTCATAACCATTATGCTACTTGAGCTCCTTTCCTGGAGCCATGGGAGCCCTCAAAATGGAAGATCATAGTAGCTTAAGATTTGAAAGACACATGTGTGGTGTATCTTGTGTGATCTCTCATCCAATATACAAAGCCCCTCCCTAGCAGCTTGTTGATGTTAAATGCCATCGAGTCGGCTCTGACCTATAGAGACCCTGTGTAGGTTTTCTGAGGAACTGCTGGTGAGCTTGAACCACTGACCTTGTGGTTCAAACTGACTTTGCAGTCCAGCACATGAACCCACAGCACTACACCAGGACTCCCCCTAGAAACTAATCTCTACTAAATATTAGCAGGAATAAACATTGCTAGGAATATTTATGCCACTGTTGAATACCAATAAGCAGAAAACTCTTTGAGCTAAAATCTAATTTGAAATGAAATGGAATTTTGGGAAATTTATTTACTTTATTGTGACATTTTTGCCTTCAGAGACAATTCTGTTATAGGCTGCAATGAAAGATAGCACATTTTTGAAAAACAGATCCATAATCCTTTGGAAATTCTATACAAAAGCATTTGTGTATTTACCTATGTGCTTTTTCATTTTTTCTGGAAATTGAGGTGAGAGCTGGTCCTGTGCCATCCCTGAATCACTGTGTTAAGTTGAGGGTGTCACACTGAAATGATACATGGACAGGTCGGACCTTGTTGGGAAGGAGGCATATACTTGCATCCCTGCCTGGACAGCTTGACCCAGGGGTGTCAGGGCTTTCTCTTTAGATAAAATAAGTTCTCCTTTCCCCAGCATCGCCCAGCAAATGCGTAGTCTGCCTTAATGCCAGCCATGCAGAAACATGATGCCATGTGGGGCCTTTGTTTCAGATATTGCTCTCATTTCTCAGATGTGTCCGGCTGTCTGTGTCTGGACTTCTTTACGTCAGCACAGCCCCATTATAGAAAAGGCATGAGGGATAATGGTCATGTTTGCAGAGCCAGAGGGTGTCACGAGGATTTTCAGACAAAAGGGTACAGAGTCGCACGCATTACTAACTCATCATCTGAACACCCATTCAGGAAAAGGAAATGAGTGTGGCTGCATCCCTCAGAGCATGTCCTTACTAGTCCTTGCAGTCATTGTCTCCAAACACAAATACTTTTCTCTTTTAGTTTAGGAGCCAACCTTATCTAGGTGTGGTATGGTCCCTTGTTTCATTTACTTTAAGATACAACCTAGGAGTAGTTACAAGGTATTTGAAGTATCCCAGTCAGGCATCCATATTCCCAAGGTGGTTAGATTGCTCACCACAAGGTTGGCGGTTCAAACTTATCAGTCGCTCCTTGGGAAGCCTATGCAGGGTGGCTAGGAGGCAGAGCTGACTCAATGGCACTTAATAGCAACAACAAGTTAGGATCAGCACATAAGAAGTGGTTACTGGTGCTTTACATTGTTGTTATGTGCCGTGGAGTCTGTTCCAACTCATAGTGACCCTGTACAGGGTTTCCGAGGCTGCAAATCTTTACGGGAGCAGAAAGCCTCATCTTTCTCCCATGGAACAGCTGGTAGTTTCGAACTGCTGACCTTGCGGTTCACAGTCCAAATCGTAACCACTATGCTACCAGAGCTCCTAAACATATTATATCTGAAATGTATTACTTAGCATAAGAAACATTAGAAGCCAAAGTTTCACTGGTAAAATGAGTGGTATTCAAGTTTTGCCAGTGGCTAGAAACACCAGTTCAACAGAATGTTCAAACTGGCAACACTAACTTTCAAGAAAAGATAAACAAAAGTAAAGTTTCTACATTTTGAGACCAGAAGTAGTAGATGGTATCTGGCTACTACTACTGAGTCTTCTGATAAGGAACACAGTCAATGAAACCTGGTAAAAAGGGAGATAAACGTGGAACAGAACTGCAAATTCTTAACCAATCCAGACTTACTCGAGCTTTAGAGGCTGAAGCCGTCCTGAGACTGTGGCTCTGAAATGCTCTACAAAGCTAGCATTGAAACTGTCCCCTGAAGTCATCTTCAAACAAAGTAACAGTTTAGCTTGAAGAGGAAAGATTGTCATCCTTGAGGACTGCATCTTTTAAAAACAAAAATGAAACTGTGTAAGACTAAAGGGTCAACAGTTATTTAAAAGCATAACTAAGTAGGTTGGAGGGGGAATGAAAATGAAGTACATGGAAGCAAAACAATGAAAACAGAAATATCAGGAATGCTGACACAATGTGAAGAATATGTTGTTGTTGTTGTCAGGTGCCATCGAGTCGGAACCGA
>NW_006408690.1:963811-965136 GCF_000296735.1 Chrysochloris asiatica
TGTTATTATTAGCCACCGTACTAATTAATTCAAACTAGATCTTTTAAAACTCTCCTCAAGTGTCTTCATTTCTAAGTTGATATTTTCATCTCCTTCCCACTCCTAAACCTAGGTTAGAAGCTGATCTCACAAAACTGTTAGATGCTGTCACAAAACTCTGTCAACTTCTGTGGCAGTACTTTAGTGGTGGTGGTTGTGTGCCGTGGAGTTGGTTCCAACTCATAGTGACCCTGCATTGGGTTTCCGAGGCTGTAAATCTTTATGGGAGCAGAAAGCCTCATCTTTCTCCTGCAAAACGGCTGGTAGTTTCGAACTGCTGACCTTACAGTTTGCAGCCCGCTTCGTAACCACTAGGCTACCAGAGTACCTTCAATAATACACTTGTCTTATTCCTATCAAGTCAGTTCTGACTTATAGTGACCCTGTTTCCAAGGAGTAACTGGTGAGTTTGAACCACTGACCTTGTGATTCAAACTGACTTCACAGTCCTGTGATTTGTCCTACAGCACCACACCAGGACTCCACTAATTCATGTCTATAGCTAATATTTAATAAAACAGTTTAATTGACACAATGATATATTCTGTGCAGGAATATACATAGAAATGAAACATGACTCATATAAAATTGTTAGATTCTGTATCTATTTACTTAAAGCATAGACCATTATTGAGTTTTAGGACCTTACTAAAAGTAGCAAGGAGACCATTTTGGCTTAAAACCAGAATGTCTATCAGTTAAGTCTCAAGCTGACGAAACGTTTCCTCTAACTCTATAATGTCATTGGATGTTGAAAAATTATTTGTGGAAAAGTATATTTGGACATTGGACTACCCTCTAGAAAATAATCAAACCCCAAACAAATTCAAGGTGAAAACTACATTATCAAATTGTAATCATTAATTAATCACTGAATGAGGAATAGAGTTGCCCTCTAAGATTTCATGTAACCAGGATCCTGGTGTGGCATTGTAGGATAACTACCGGATTGCAAGATTGCCAATTCAAACTCACCAGCTGCTATTTGGAAACCCTATATAGGGCTGGTATGAGTTGGAACCCACTCAACGGCACTTAACAACAACAGGATATTATCTACAAAGAGTAGTCTCCCACCAGAGTTGTTCTCTAAGACTTCACATAACCCAGAGCAAGACTTTCTACTCACAGATAGGAGCTTTCTACTGACAGATTTGTTTGTTTTGTGAATGTTGTTGTTAGGTGCCATTGAGTTGGTACCGACTCATAGCGACCTTATGCACAGCAGAACGAAACACTGCCTGATCCTGGGCCAACCTCACTACTGTTGCCACGCTTGAGTCCAT
>NW_006408690.1:966926-967516 GCF_000296735.1 Chrysochloris asiatica
CCACACCAGAACTCATATATATATATGCATTAGTAGTAGAAGGAACCCTAATAGTCAAAGTCTGAATAACAATTCGCCTTAAAATCTTATAATTCTATCTGACGAATAATGTTATATCTTTGAGTTTATAATCATTTCCCTGGAGAATACTCAAGAAACTGGAATTTTCTTAGACGAAGAAATCTTGTTCAATCTTAAAATACTTGCAACTAGGAGAAAAATTCATATCTGAATTATTAACCACTTTTCCTAAATACTTAAATAAAAACAGCCTTGAACTTTAAGAACACATTCTGCATTGTGTATCATTTTGGGAGAAAATACATCAGTGTATACTTAAGAAGTCACATGTCTACATTGAATCAGCTCCAGCTGGACACTGTTGTATAGGGTATGAGTTACATGCTCTGCTCATTTTGGTCACTAGGATAGGAACCATACATGTCAAGATTCTTCTAGTTTATTTACAGTTCCTTAAAAATATCTTAAGCTTAGGGATAACACTCATGTGGTACAATAGTCAATAATTGTTATCAGGACTGACTGTGAGGGTTAGAAATGTAAAGGTAGAGGTTTTGTAGCAAAGAGGG
>NW_006408690.1:968167-976586 GCF_000296735.1 Chrysochloris asiatica
TATAATATTTAAAAATATATATATCTTAAGCTGGATACTGCATAAGAAACCTCACTTCCCTATTGAGAAATACCTTACTCTATGGTTGTGTCAACTACTGTTGCCCAGAGTGGCTATATTAATATTCTGTTTACTTTTGTTTCTTAAATAAGTTTATATGTATATTGACATAGAAAGAAGTCCTGGGAATGCAGTAGATTTCAAGTTGGGCTGGTAGCCACAAGGTCAGTGATCATGTGAATCTACCAGCGACTCTGTGGGAGAAAGGGGAGACTTTCTGCTCCTGTAAGGATTTACAACCTCAGAAATCGTATGAGTCAAAACCAGCTCAATGGCACATAATCATCACCACCTCCATATTGACATAGGTGTGGCAGTGATGATTCTGTGGCAGAATTTTCACCTTCCATATTGATGTAGGATACAAAATCCCCTCCCCCACAAAATAAAGGAGGTGCTGATTTAGTGCTAAAAGCACAACATAATATATTGTGTAAACTCAAACTCTGTTGCTCAGGAATGTTGCTATCATTAAAGAAATATTTTCCTATTTGGTCAAGCTAAGAATAGATACCATGTATCATAGGGTATATAACCAACACCTTAATAAGAAATATTTGTACTAGATCTCCTCTAGAAATTGTGTGTTCTAGGCAAGGTAATGTTTAGCAACCTATTCCTGACAGCATCTGTCATATTATTATTTATGACTATACACTTTGTAATTATGTCTTTTAGCTAATTACTCTGTCTAATGTCTATTAATAAAAACCAATAATGTTCTAAATCATACCTTACTGTGGATCACCTCAGTCATAAGTAAATGACTGTAAACTAATCAGAATATCATGTTTTGTAATTCAACTTCATGTGATTTGTGACCATTCTTTTAGATTCATGAACTTTACTTGTTGACATTTCCATGATTTTCCATTTGAATAATCTCTTAACCTTCTTCAATCTCTTTACTTCCCTTCAGAAGAGTTAGAGAGTCTTTCCTTTATAACATATGGCGTAGTCGGCAGGATTTCACAGAGGACTTCCTTGACAGACCCTGAGGAGCTGAAAAACTGGGCTCAAACACTGCCAAGGCCACTTGAATTCTCTCACATTCTCAGAACCATCGGAATTTGTCTGCAGGTGAGTGTCCTCAAATTTCAACCCCCAGCATTTTGATGTAGTTGCTTGGAGATTTACTGAAGCTATTTTTCCATTTTCACTTTCCCTTTCACATTTGAATAATTTTTGTTGGAAGTTTGTGTTCTCAGCTGTAATTTGAATATTGCTACCTACAGACTGCATCCTGTATTCGTGTTTATCATTTTGTTTTCTGATTTGTGGTTTAAACACCTACTTACTGAAGTGTTTTGGGGTCTCACAAGCCACAAACAGAGCACAGGTCAACAGTTACAGGGTCATGAGGGTCATCATTAGTCACCAGACAAAGACTCCTGTGTCAGAATAAACAAGATGTGGGAGGAATTAGAGCTGATTTAGTGTGAGTGTGAGTGTGTGTGTGAGTGTGTGTGTGTGTGTGTGTGTGTGTATAAGGGCTCCTCTCTGCATTTTTCATATGATATGTCTGCCATCTAGTGGTCACAAATTTCAAAAGCTCACTGCCCAAACAAACTCCTTTTGTGCACATCACAGCTTTCTCTTAAGGTTGCATTTTCTTTCATTTTGCTGCAGAAGATTCTGAGAGTTTTATTTACATAGTGCAGAAGTTTTCAATGTGCCTTTTGAACTTTCAGTCTTTTGTTTCTATTTGCAGTCTGGATGTCTTATCAGGAAATTTGATCATGACAAGTCCAATGTGCCATCATTTTTTGTTTCACTAGGGGCGGCGTTGTGGTTACGAATAAGGCTGCTAACTTCAAGGTCAGCAGTTCAAAACTACCAGCTGTTCCCTGCAGGAGAAAGATGAAGCTTTCTGCTCCCATAAAGATTTACAGTCTCGGAAACCCTGTACTGGGTCGCGATGAGTCGGAACATAACCACCACCACCAGGGGCGGTGACACTGGAAGCACTCACTCATTTATGCCAAAAAATTTGGAAGACAACTATCTGGCTGGCTGATTGAAAGAAGTTTGTGTTTATGCCCATTTCAAAGAGAGGTGACCCAATGAAATGTAGAAATCATCCGACAGCATCTTTGATATCCCATGCCAATAAAGTTTTATTAAACGTAATACAGAAATGGCTGCAAACATACACTGATAGAGAACTTCCAGAGGTTCAAACTGAATTCAGATGAGGACATGGAACGAGGATATTATTGCTGATGTCCGATGCATCTTGGCTGGGCATACCAGAAAGATGTTTACCTGTGCTTTACTGACTATGAAAAGGCTTTCGATTGTGTGGATCATGACAAGCTATAGACAACATTGCTAAGTATGAGTATTCCAGAACACTTAATTGTGCTCATGAGGAATATGTACCTGGACCAAGAGGCAGTTGTTCAAACAGAACATGGGAACACTGAATGGTTTTAAACTAGGAAAGGTGTGCAACAGGGTTGTATTCTTTCACCGTATTTATTCAACCTGTATGTTGAGCAAATAATACAAGACGCTGTATTATATGAAGAAAGATGTGGCATCAGGATTGGAGGAGGACTTAGTAACAACCTGCAATATGCAGATGATATAACCTTGCTTGCTAAAAGTGAAGAAGACTTAAAATATTTACTGATGAAGATCAAAGAGCACAGCCTTCAGTATGGATCACATCTCAATGTAAAGAAAACAACAACCCTCATCAGTGGACCAATAAACAACATTCTTAACAATGGAGAAAAGATTGAAGTTTTCAAGGACTTCATTCTTTTTGGATCAACTGTCAACACTCAGAAGCAGCAGTCAAATCAAAGGACGTATTGTATTAGGCAAATCTGCTGCACAAGATCTTTTTAAAATGTTGAAGAACAAAGATGTCAACTTGAGGACTAAGGGGCTCCTGACCCAAGACCTGGTATTTTCAATAACCTCATATGCGTGTGAAAGCTGGACAGTGAATAAGGAAGACCATAGAAGAATTGATGTATTTGAGTTATGGTGTTGGAGGAGAATATTGAAAATGCCATGGGCTGACAAAAAAATCAACAGATCTGTGTTGGAAGAAGTGCAGCCAGAGTGCTCCTTGGAGGCCAGGATGGCCCAACTTCGTCTCTCATATTTTGGATGTATTGTTAGGAAAGACTAGTTGCTGGAGAAGGATATCATGTTTGGTAATGTGGAGGGTGAAAGAAAAAGAGGAAGACGCCCCAGTGAAATTGATTGGCCAAGTGGCAGCATCAATGGGCTCAAGCATGGCAACAATTGTGAGGTTGCCCAGGACCAGGTAGTGTTTTGTTCTGTTGTGCAGAGGGTTGATATGAGTTGGTACAGACTTGATGGCACCTAACAACAACAACAACAACAATAGGGGCACATCAGGCTTAGTCCACTTTTTATTGCCAGCATATGTTGTTGTTGTTGTGAAGTGCCATTGAGTCGGTTCTGACCCATAGCAACCTTGATAGGGTTTCTGCAGAGCAGCTGGTGAGCTTGAACCACCGACCTTACAGTTAAAATGGTTTTGCAGTCTGACACATTAACCCACAGTGCCACACCAGGGTGTAGAGGTCCTCAAAAGGCTTTTGTTTGAACTGTAGCAAACATTTTGTTTTCTTGTTTATGTTTTGGTCTGGGACATTGAATTTTAAATTTCTGGTAACCTAGGTTTTATGCACATTGATGGGGGTTGCTACAAGGAATCTCAGAGTCTTTTGAATGCAACACTTCACTGTTGTAATCTTCCTTATTATTGTGCACAGTTGGGTAGAACCAACAAGTGTTGCAAGAAAATAAGCATTGTCAATTTGCAAGGGGGAATCTTCAGAAAATTTTTGCTATGTTTTGGATGTAAGTCTTATTTGCCCTGGGTTTGGGGCAAGGGTTTTCAAACTGAAACCCTATATAGAATCGCTATTAGTCAGAACCCACTCAGTTGGTCCTCACTTAACAACAACAACAACAGTAATTTTAAGTTAGACATACCTGATTGAAACAGCTTGTAACTGTGTGTCTACTTGTGTGTAAGTGTGTGTTGCCTTGTTTTATGTTGTGATGTTTTAAGAATGTTAGAATGCTTTTGATTCTCATAAAATGGAGAATCACAAGGAAATACACAGGCAAAAATGATACACCTGTTTTTTGAACTGACTCCAGAGACTCAGTTCTCATAAAATGGAGAATCACAAGGAAATACACAGGCAAAAATGATACACCTGTTTTTTGAACTGACTCCAGAGACTCCACGAAGCTATCTACTTGGACAAAATCTAGGTCACCATAGAAAGGTGGATGAGATTCTGTCTTATGGGCTTCAGTTTTTATTTAGAGAAATATTTAGTCTAGGTTTCTTTATCTTCTTCTTCTTTCCTCTGTGCATTGCTATGAGGTTTCTCTGCATCTCCACTCCCAAGAAAATACTTCTAAGGCCTGTATTATAAATTATACTTTCAATAGCTACTCTGAGAAACTTTAATACACATTGGTTTATTTGAAAAGTGCACTGAAAAAGATAAATTATCTAATGTAACAAGACATTTCCAAAAGTTGTTTCTTTACATGATACTATGCAAAATGAAAAAGTAATAATTCCTACCTCTAGACTGTTGTTGTTAAATGCCCAAGAGTCAGTTCCAATTCATAGCACAGAGTTTCCCAGGAATAGCTAGTGAGTTTGAACCACCCACCTTGTAGTCCAAATTTACCTTGCAATCCAGTATTTATCCTACAGTGCCATAGTAGAACTCTACTTCAAGATAGTACTAGTAAAGTGGATTATAATATTTTTTCAAGGAACTCACCCTGCCTGATGTGTTTAATGATAAATACTTATATAAATTTGTTGTTGTTTAGTGCCGTCAAGTCAGTCCCAACTCATAGCATCATTGTATAGTAGTGGCTGGTAGATTTGAACCACTGATCACTGCAGTTCAAACTGACCTTGCGGTCCAGTGCTTATCCTACAGCACCACACCAGGACTCCATTATATAAGTTAGATAGTCCTAATATTCCTGGTGCAGAGCTGTAGGATATGTACTGGACTGCAAACCACAAAGTCAGAGTTTGCTATGAGTCAGAACTGACTGGATGTCACTTAACAAAAACAACAATATTGTAAGTAATTTAAAAAATGAATTCATTTTAGACTATGGTCCTTGACCAGCCTTCAGGTCTGGAGAGGAACTCATCCTTGTGGCTCAATTTTCAGCCAAGCAGTAGATAGGTATACAGGGAGGACACCAACACTAGTAAGGTAAGCTCACCAGGGAATGGTCAATCGTTCAAAATCAAAAGGACAAATTTGCCTAAGGACAAAACTGAGAAGGGATGGGAAGGTGTGTGGAATGAAAATAGCACAGGGAGGAAGGAGGAGAACTTCTGTTGCAGGCTGGAACTGCTATCATTGAGACGAAACAAAGTGTATGATTTGTTGAACATAAAATTGATGGGCTTGCCTATAAACCTTTACTCAATTTGCAACAAAAAGTTTCTAAATGATGAATTCATTTTAATAAAGGTTTTGGTGTTTATGATACCTTGAAAGTAACATCATTCCAAGCTACCAAAATTAGATATTATATGAAATATGTTTCATTTAGGTAAAAGAGAAGAAATTACAACATAGGAAAAGGCAGAACTGCTTATGAAGAAAATAAAATGCTGTTTTATAATAAGTACAGAAATTGGGTAGATCCCCATCAGTCCCGGTGTGGCACTGTGGGATAAAGCACTGGACTGCAAGGGCAGTTTGAGCTACAAGATCGACAGTTCAAACTCACCAGCCACTTCTTAGAAACCCTATACAGGGTCATTTTGAGTTGGAACCTACTTGATGGCAGTAAACAACAATCCATCATCAGAAATAGATAAAGAAGTTTTTTTTATTGTTAAAAAAACTCTAAAAACATAAAACACAGCAATCACAATGAGACACACTTAAAACATAAAACAGTGGAGGTTAAATGAAATATGGGCTATTTAAAGAAATTTTATTTTAATGGCAATTATGCTTTACAATATCTAAGTTTATTGGCGTGAAATTCCTGAGTCAAAACTAAGTCTTATGGTTTTGAAAAAAACTAAGATTTTTACCTTTAAAATATTTGATTTAAATATTGTTTTTCAGTGATCTATAATAAATTCCTGACAGCTTTTAAACTTTATGATATGCCATTATAGAATTATTTCTGTTTAATAACAAAAACTGCTAAAAGGTTTATTTTGTAAGTTTTAGTAAGTTTATTTAGTAAGTATTTAGTAATATGTAATAACATATTTTATTACATAAAATATGCTGTCATCAATTCAGGGGAAATACCACATTTTCTTTGAGTTACATCAGTAATATTTATCTAGTATTAAAACCAAAATGCATAATATTATATCTCAACTGATTAGATGTTATATCTATGTTGTTGTTGTTAGGTTCCATTGAGTCAGTATTGACTCATATCTATAGTTCTTTGAAAATGGTATTTAATTGCTATGTTCAGAAATAATTTGGCTAAAATTCATTTTTGTTTTCAAATTAACTTTATTTTGCTTTGCGCTGTTATGATTGTTATCAAGTCTTTTACTTTAAAAAATATTATTATTATTTGCTGATTGTAACCATTATAAGGTTTGTCATCTGTAGATAAGATTTGCTTTGCTTGACCAAAGAATATCTAACAAAAATAAACTATATTCGATGTATAAAAAAAAGAGTATAAGATTTCAAACATGAATATCATTTGACTAAGTCAATATTTCTAGGACTTCTGTGAAGAAGCTCATGGGTTTTCAGACTACTCAGCCGGAGTTGCATAAAACCACACTAGACTGAGTAAACGAAAAGAATCGCTGTAAGATTTACACAAGCTATAAGAATACTACTGATATTTAGTGTTCTGTTGTCTAAATATAAGAAACCGTTGTTTTTCTTTTCTTTCCTTGTTAATTCAGATTTATATATGTGTCAATAATGTTGTTGTTAAGTGCCATCCAGTCAGTTCAGACTCATAGACACCCTGTATAGGGTTTCCGAGGAGTAGCTGCTGCATTTGAACCACCGACCTTGTGGTTCAAACCGACTTTGCAGTCCAACGCATTAACCCACAGCACCACATGACAATTCCTAATGTGTCATACATAGAACATGTCAAAATTCTGACTAAATATATTCACAGAGTATTTTAAGTAATTCCACCTAGGGACACCAAGAAATTAATACTGCAGTGCCTATAATAAGTAGTTCTTTTAAAAACCAAATGGCCTTCCCTTATGTTATATATATTATAAAATACATTCTTCACAGGTTGAAGAAAAGTTTGATAAGCAGAAACTCAAATTTAAAAAATTCTACTGACCATCTTTTCAGGAAAATTCAATGATTCATTAGAACCTCATTAAAAGTAATTCTATTTCATCCTTCTCACCAACCCTTGTGCCGATAACTTGCACGTGGTAAAGACATAGATTTGTCTGTTTCCGCTAAAGAATGCCCCCAACGTCAGATTGATTCAAATGAAAGTGTAAACAATCTAGGGAGAGAAGCAGATGCCACTGAAGTAGTCAGTTTATTTTCCAAAGACACCTGAACCAGACCTATATTTCCCCTCCAAGACATATGAGTAAAGATAAGATTATTAGTAATGTATTTGTTGGAGTCCTGGTGTGGCACTGAGAGTTAACGTGCTGGACTGAAAAGTTGGTTTAAATCACAAGGTTCACAGTTCAAGTTTACCAGCTGCTCCTCAGGAACACTGCACAGGGTCGCTATGGGATGGAAACAACTTAACAGCACTCAACAATAACAAGTCATATTTGTTTTATCCTTTTTTTTTTTTTTTCATGTTTTATATTTTAACAGTGGGATAAAGCAAAGCACTGGATTTGCAAGATCAGTTTGAACCACAAGGTTGGCAGTTCAAACTCACCAGTCGCTCCTTGGAAACCCTTTACAGGGTCACTATGAGTTGGAACCAAGTCAACAGCACTTAACAACAACACCATATATACATATATATAATGAGAGAGAGAGAAAGAATGCTTGTAATATTATTATTTGACTCCTTGGTAACAATGATGTCTACAGTAGTTGTATGGTATTGTAGGTATAAACACGTGATTGCGAGGTCGGTTTAAACCACAAGATGGGTGGTTCAAACCCACAAGTCACTCCTCAGAAACACAGGTAAATACAGGGTCTCTGTGAGTCAGAACCAAATAAAAGGCACTTAACAACAATTCCTCCCTTATCTGTTGCCTGACAAGTAAATTAGTACAATCAGTTACTAACACAAGGAATTTAACTAATTATTAGATTTGTCACTCTTCCTCTCAATCAGTGTAAGAGAACTCAGACACATTCACCACTCCTGT
>NW_006408690.1:985780-990464 GCF_000296735.1 Chrysochloris asiatica
CAGCATGCAGATTGAATAAGTATGGTGAAAGACTGCAGTCCTGATGCACACCTTTCCTCATCTTAAACCACTCACTATCCCCTTGTTCTGTTCTACTGACTGCCTCTTGTTCTATGTACATTTCCTTATGAGTACAACCAAGTGTTCTGAAACACCCATTCTTCGCAATGTTGTCCATAGTTTGTTATGATTCACACAGCCAAAAATCTTTACATAGTCAATAAAGCTCAAGTAAACATCTTTGTAGTATTATCTTCTTTTAGCCAAGATCTATCTGACATTGGCAGTGATATCCCTAGCTCCAAGTCCTCTTCTGAATCCAGCTTGAGTTTCTGGCAGTTCCCTGTCAATGTACTGTTGCAGCATTTTTGAAATTATCTTCAGCAAAAGTTTGCCTGCATGTGATATTAATAATGGTTTCCACATTCTGTTGAGTCACCTCTCTTTGGAATGGGCACCAATATGGATCTATTCCTATTGGTTGGCCAAGTAATGTCTTCCAAATTTCTTGACATAGATAAGTGAGCATCTCCAATGCTGTACCAGTTTGCTGAAATATTTCAATTTGTATACCGTCAGTTCACAGAGTCTTGTTTTCTGCCAATGTCTTCAGTAAAACTTGGACGTCTTCCTTCAGTACCATTGGTCTTGATCATATGCTACCTTTTGAAGTGGCTGAATATTGACCATCTCTTTTCTGATACAGTGATTCTGTGTATTCCTTTCACCTTCTTTTGATGCTTTCTGTATCATTTAATATTTTGACCATTGTTGTTGTTGTTGTTAAGTGCCTTCGAGTATGTTTGGGCTCATAGTGACCCTGTATAGGATTTCCAAGGAGCAGCTGGTGAGTTTGAGCTGCTGATCTTGAGGTTCAAACAGACCTTGCAGTTCAGTGCTTATACTACAGCATCATATAGAATCCCACAATATTGAAAGTCGAGGCTTGATTTTTTTTTTTTTTCTTTAGTTCTTTCAGCTTGAGAAATGTTGAGTGTGTTCTACCATTTTGGTTTCCTAACTCCAGGTATTCACACATTTCATTATGATACTTAACTGTCTTCTCAAGCTGCCCTTTGAAATTTTCTGCTCAGCTCTTTTACTTCCCCATTTGCTTTAACATATCTACACTGGAGAGCAAAGATGTCAGAGTCTCTGCTGACATTCATTTTGGTCTTTTCTTTCTTTCTTATTGTTTTAATGACCTTTTACTTTCTTCCTGTACTATGTTCTTGATGTCATCCCATAACATTTCTGACTTTGCTCATTAGTGTCTAGTGCATCAAAGATGTTCTTGAGATGGTGTCTAAATTCATATGTTCAAGGTCATATTTTGGCTCTCCTGGACTTGTTTTAATTTTCTTCAGTCAACCTGAACTTGTATATGAGAAATTGGTGGTCTGTTCCACACTCCGCCCCTGGCCTTGTTTTGTTCAAGGATGTTGAGAGTTGTTGTTGTTGTTGTTTTAACCATCTTTTCCCACAGATGTAGTCAGTTTGATTCCTGTGTATAAAACATCTTTTATGTTGTTTAAAAATGGTATTTGCAATGAATAAGTAACTGGTCTTACAAATTTGATCATTTTATCTCCAGCATCCTTTCTATCACCAGGGCTATATTATCCGACTGTTGATCCTTCCTGTTTGTTTCCAATCACTAGTGGTGTGGTGGTGGTTATGGCTGTGGAATCGGTTCCGACTCATAGCGACCCTGTACAGGGTTTCCGAGGCTGTAAATCTTTACTGGAGCAGAAAGCTTCATCTTTCTTCCATGGAACAGCTGGTAGTTTCAAACTGCTGACCGTGAGATTAGCAGCCCGACTTGTAACCACCATGCTCCTTAACCACCAGTAATTATCCATATATCTTGTTTGCATATTTAATTAGTTTCAGAACAAAGAAAATGGTAGAATTCTTCAATTTTCATCACACTGGCTTTAGTGGTTAGTGAGTACATTTGAATAACTGTGGTATTAATTGATCTTCCTTGTAAGCATATGGATATTATCCTATCAGATGATTTTGTATTTCATGATATATTTTGATTTTTTTTTTCATGACAGCAATGCCATTTAAAAAAAAATTGTCAATCCAAACATAGTGAATCATATGATTGTTAGATTCAGAATGGCCCAATACCAGTCCATTTCAGCTCAATAATGCCTAGGATATTGATTGGTATGCATTTTATTGCATTTGTTGAAACTTGGTATTTTCCTAAATTCATACTTCATACATTTCATATTATGATTATTAATGGATGTTTACAATTAGTTCTCCTCATTTTCAGTTGTGCCCCATCAGTCAATGAAAGTCCTGAAAGCTTGACTGCATTCACATCATCCTGGCCAACTCTACTTTGATGTGGCAACTTTTCCCCAGTCCTGTTTTCAGTGCCTTGCAACCTGAGGGGCTCATCTTCTGGCACATTACCTGACTTGATTCTGGTGCCATTCATAATGTTTTCATCTTCCAGCACTATATTTGACAATGTTCTTCTGCTATTCACAAGGTTTTCAGTGACTAAACAATCAGAACTAGTCTGCCTCTCCTTCTTCCTAGTCTTAGTCTGGAAGCTCTTTTGAAACGTGTCCACTGTGGGTGACTCTTCTGGTGGCACAACTTCCAGCATCTCAGGGACACACAAGCCACCAGAGTACAACAGATGGACAGACAAGTGGTTTAAAGTAGGTCAAGTTTTTCCCCCTGTGTGGCTGTACCTTATCCATTCTCCATTTTGAAATTACTGAGATAACTGTTTTACCTGGTAGACCTACTGGACTTGTCCAGCAACCAAAGTATCTGTGATCCTGACTAGGAAAAAAAAAAAAAAAAGTGCTTAAGGTTATGCTGGCCCCTGCCACCTGGGAGCACCATATTGACAAACTCATGTAGAAGAAAGTATGACAATCTATGTGATCAAGGGATGTTCTTTGAAATTCTTGATTAAAAAAGGGGAATGACAAGGGATATAGAAGCAAAAGAGGCATCTGACTTAAAAGAAAATGCTTCATCTAATGCTAAGAACTCAGCTTAACCTATTGTACAGAGTTAAACCCTGTTGCCTAGAAAAATACCATCTTATTAAAGAAGTTTTTTCTTTGCTTTCTCCAGCAGTTGTTCTTGCCTGATAACAAGTCCAAAGTACATGAGACAAAGTCTTGCCGTTCTCACGTCTAAGAAACATTCTGGCTGTATGTGCATTCCTCCTCTCTCTATGTACACACACACACATACACATATAGGAGGAAGATATGAAACTGGGAATTTGTAAATATTTGCAAGAGAGAAATTTTAGGGAGAACAGACACCAACATGTTTTCACATGCAAAGGTACATTATTTAGTTTTGTGTTTTCTGAGGACAAAATCTAAGCCCCCGGTCCAATATGAGGAATAAATTCCTGACAGAGAAAACTGTAAAACTTGAGAATAAGTTACCAAGGAAAGTTGTGACTAAAAAAAAAAAAAAAATTCCCCTGTGTATACTAATTTGTGCTATGACTACATGACACTCCAAAAAAAAAAAAAAATGGTGTGTTTTTTTTTGGGGGGGAAGTGTCAGTCAATTTGTTGTTTACTAATAAATAGTCTTAAAAAGAAACATATTCTTTTGAGTACTCACTTTTGAACTAGTTATATGAAGAAAAACTAGGACCAATCTCACTTTTTCCAAATAACTGTGCTGTAACATCAATGGCATGTAGCAAAGTGGTGTGTTTACGTTCTAGGCTTTTGCGTTCCTTTTGGCCAATTTCTGAGCTGGAGGACTAAGGAGAGGCCATTTGGGTTGAACCTGCTGCTGTATCATGCTGCTTCTGGATGATAAATTATCATTGTCTCTAGTCCATGTGCTAAATCCACATGAGGAAGTGTCTGCAATAGATTCATCTTGCTGTTCTTGTGCCATTGGTCAATTCTGACTCATAGCAAATTCATATGACAGAGACTCCTTATGGGAATAGATTGGCAAACCAGACTCCTGTGAAGCTGTTGGAAGAGTTCAAACCACCAATCTTTCTGTTAATAGCCAAGAGCTTAATCATTCAGCCACCGGGATTCCTTAACACAGGTATATAGACACTAAGCTACTATGGGAGTCCTGGCATGGCGCTGTGGGCTACTGCGACAGACTGCAAAGCCATTTATACTGCAAGGTCAGTGATTCAAGTTCATCAGCTGATCCTTGGAAACCCTATACAGGGTTGCTATGGGTTGAAATCAACTTGATGGCACTTAACATCAAAAACAACAAGCTACTATGAGTCAAAAAATTACACAACAACATTTCACAAAAACAATCACAACACAATAAAACTTTTGGGAAGTTATGGGATGAATGTGTGAGGCTTCCTTCTGATTCAATGACATTTCCCCTCAGGGTTACTACTATACAAAGTAATACTTTCCAAAATGAAACTCGGGAGTCACCCAATCCTTTGGGAAAGCTGACAGAGCTGCCCTCCCCCGCCTGCAGGAGTTGATGTAATTTTGTGAGCACTGTAGCGTAGTGGTTACGAATCGGGCTGCGAACCTTAAGGTCAGCGGTTCGAAACTACCAGCTGCTCCGCGGGAGAAAGATAAGGCTTTCTACTCCCGTAAAGATTTACACCCTCGGAAACCCTGTACAGGGTCGCTATGGGTCGGACCCGACTCGACGGCACTTAACAACAACAACAACAAGA
>NW_006408690.1:999137-1027942 GCF_000296735.1 Chrysochloris asiatica
AAAACATTTAAAAAAAAAAAAAAAACTTATAAAAAAAAAAAGGGTAATGACAACTGTTTTTCTGGTATTGCCAGATTTTCTTGAAAGACACAAGAAGATCACAGGGGCTTATTAGGAAGAAATTTTAAGAAAATTGGAAGCTGTTTTGGTTAAGGAAATGGCCAGGAAATTTGTACTGAGAAATTTTGTTTTCCATTGCAACATTGTTCCTGTTCATTTTTTGTGGGAGGAAAGGGCTGTCCTATTAGAATTTCTTTGGGAAACCTTACCTTCACCCACCCTAAATCCCTGCTCTTACTTACCCCCTTGGGATTTATTTTTGTTCACAAACTGAAAGAACATTTAAAAGGAACATGATTTGAGTCCCTTGAGGATGCTAAAACTGCTGTTATGATTGAAAGTGTAAATTGAAGAGTACAGAATTCTTCTGGGAAGGTTTAGATATGAAAATACCACCTTCAAAAGTGTGAAGAAAAAATGACTTCACATTTTGTTATTTTTGTTTATTAATGGTTTCTACCATTTTGTAGATGTACTTTTACTTACTCTGGTGTATTCAATAGTCTTCACCAATACCATAATTCAAATGTTTCCATTCTTCTTCAGTCTTCCTTATTCATCACCCACGTTTTGCATGTATATGAGATGATTGAAAATACCATGATTTAGGTCAGGCAAATTTTAGTCCTCAAAGTGACATCTTTGTTATTTGACACACTAAAGAATTCTTTAGTAGCAGATTTGTCCAATAAAATTCGGATTACATGCATGTTATTGAAAAAGTCTCATCCAAATTGATACAAATTAACTCCCACTGTCGCCACTCCTCTGTCAGTGTGTCCTACTGTGGTGGCTTGCATGTTGCTGTGATGCTGGAAGCTATGCCACTGATATTTTAAATACTAGTACTGTCACCCATGGTGGACAGGTTTCAGCTGAGCTTCCAGACAAAGACAGATTAGGAAGAAGGACAGGTGGACAACTCCTGAATGTTTAGTCACTGAAAACCTTATGAATTATAGTGAAACACTGTCAAATAGCACTATAATACTGAATATTGAAACATGAGGATAGTACCAAAATATTATCAGATATGGTGCCTGTAGATGAGCTACTCAGGTTGGAAGGCACACAAAATCCAATTTGTGAAGAGCTGCCTCCTCAAAGTAGAGTTACCCGTGATAAATGCAAAGAAAGTAAAGCTTTTGAGAACTTCATTTGCTATGGTGGCACAACTCAAAATGAGGTGACACAGTTGTAAACATCCATTAAGAATCAGAATATGGAAAATATGAAGTATGAAATTAGGAAAATTCAAAGTTATCAAAAAATGAAATGGAATATATAAAGATTGATATTTTAGATATTAGTGAGCTAAAATGGACTGGTATTGACCATTTTGAATCAGACAATCAGATGGTTTACTATGCAGGAATGACAAATTGAAGAGGAAGGGCATTGCATTCATCATCAAAAACATATTTCAAGGTCTACTTTGAAGAGTAATGCTGTCTGTGATAGGAAAATATCCATAGGCCTACAAAGAAGAGTAATTAACACCACAATTATTAAAATTTATGTACCAACTACTAAAGACAGTGATGATAAAGTTGGAGAATTCTACCTATTTCTTTCATCTGAAAGGGATCAAATATACAATCACGATGTATTGATAATTATTGGGGATTGGAATGCAAGGTTTGAAACAAAAAGGAAGGATCAGTAGTTGGGAAATATGGCCATGATGATAGAAATGATGCTGGAGATCGCATGATCGAATTTTGCAAGAAAATGAATTATTCATTGCAAATATCTCTTTAAAACAACATTGTTGTTGTGTTGTGAAGTACCATCAAGTCAATTTCGACCCATCGCAACCCTGTATGGGATTTCCAAGGAGCAGCTGGTGAGCTCGAACTGCCAACCTTGCAGTTCAAATGGCTTTGCAGTCTGGCACATTAACCCACAGCGTCACACCAGGACACCATCTACATAAAATGTGATTATATGCATGGACCTTAGCAGATGGAACACATAGAAATCAAACTGACTACATTGGTGAGAAGAAATGGTGGAAAAGCTCAATATTATCAGTCAAAATAAGGCTAGGGGCAGACTGTGGAACTGTGGAATTGCTTATATGCAAGTTCACACTGAAGCTGAAGAAAATTAAAACGAGTCCACAAGAGCCAAAGCATATACTTGAACATATCCCACTTGAATTTAGAGATCATCTCAAGAACAGATTTGATGCAATAGACACTAATGACTGAAGACCAGAAGATTTGTGGGATGACATCAAGAATATAATATAGGACGGAAGCAAGAGGTCATTAAGAAGACAAGAAAGAAGGAAAAGACTAATATAAATGTCGAAAGAGACTCTGAAACATGCTCTCCAGTGAAGAGATGTTAAAGCAAATGGAAGAAATGAAGAGGCCAAAGAGCTGAACAGAAAATTTCAAAGGGCAGCTCGAGAAAACAGAATCAAGTATTATAATGAAATATGCAAAAAAGCCAAAAGGGAACACGCTCAACATTTCTCAAATTGAAAGAACTGTAGGAAAATTCAAGCTTTAACTTGCAATAATGTAGAATTCTGTGGACCAAATATTGAATGATGCAGAAAGAAGATGGAAGGAATACACAGTCACTGTACCAAGAAGAAATGGTTGATGTTCAACCTTTTCAAAAGTAGCATATGATCAAGAGCCAATGGTATCGACGGAACAAGTCCAAGGTACACTGAAAGCATTGGCAAAGAACAAGGCTCCTGGAATTGATAGAATACAAATTAAAATCTTTCAACAAACTGATATAGCACTGGAGGCATTCACTCATCTATGCCAATAAATTTGGAAGACAGCTTACCTGGCCAACTGATTGGAAGGCATCCATATTTGTGCCCAATCCAACGAGAGGTGACCCAATGGAATCAAAATCAAATAATATCATTAATGTCACATGCAAGTAACATTTTGCTAACTATAATTTTTAAATAGCTACAATAGTACATTGACAGAGAACTGCCCGAGAGTCAAGCTGGATTCAGATGAAGATGTGAAATGAGGGATATAATTTCTGATATTAGATGTATCTTGAAAGCAGAGAATACCAGAAAGATGTTTACCTGTACTTTATTGACTATGCAAAGGCTTTTGACTGTGGATCATGACAAGCTGTGGACAACACTGTGAAGAATGGGTATTCCAGAATACTTATTTGTGCTCACAAGAAACCTGTACAGAGACCAAGAGGCAGTTGTTAGACCAGAACAGGAGATACCGAATCATTTAAAATCAGGAAAAGTGTGTGTCAGGGTGGTATTCTTATTTAATCTGTACAGTGAGTAAATAATCCAAGAAGATGAATTATATGAAGAAGAACATGGCATTAGAATTGAAGGAAGACTTATTAATAACCTGTGGTATGCAGTTGATACAACCTTTCTTGATGAAAGCTAAGAGAACTTGAAATACTTACTGATGAAGATCAAAGACCACTGCTTTCAGTATGGGTTGAATATCAATGTAATGAAAACAAAAGTCCTCACCACTGGGTCAAAAAATAACATCATGATGCAGTGGAGAAAAGACCAAAGTTTTAAAAGACTTCATTTTGTTTGGGTCCACAATCAACACTCAAGCAGCAGTCAAGAAATCAAAAGAAGTATTGCATGTGGCAAATCTGTTGCAGAAGATCTCTTAAAGTGTTCAAGACAGAAAAAAAAATGAATGTAAAGCTAATGTTCTCCCATGTAAACTATCACATAATTCACAATAAAACAAAAAAAAAAAAAA
The DNA here is from genome assembly GCF_000296735.1 of Chrysochloris asiatica. Lineage (NCBI taxonomy): Eukaryota > Metazoa > Chordata > Mammalia > Afrosoricida > Chrysochloridae > Chrysochloris > Chrysochloris asiatica. The sequence goes on from NW_006408690.1 coordinate 1,002,938, forward strand.
AAGTGTTCAAGAGAGTAGGTGTCAGTTTGAAGATTAAGGTGAGCCTGACTCAAACTATGGTATTTTCAATAGCCTCCTCTATGCATGTGAAAGCTGGACAGTGAATAAGGAAGACCACAGAAGAATTGATGCATTTGGGTTATGGTGTTTGAGAAGAATATTGAAGATAACATGGACTGCAAGAAGAACAAACAAATCTTGTTGAAAAGTATAGACAGAATGCTCCTTAGAAGCCAGGATGGCTAGACTTCTTTTCTCATACTTCAGACATATTGTAAGGAGAAGTAATCATAGCTCGTCCTGTAGTCATACCAATAGACATTGGCTAATGATAAGCACAAAGTGAGGTTTTCTCCTAAGGTGGGACTTAGCTGTGCTCCATAGTGTCCCAATGAGAATCAAATGAAGCTACTTTCTAGCTAAGACTATATTCTTGATTAGTTCCTCCCCCACTCCAAATGTATACTTTTCTTCTTACTTTCTTGTCCTAAGAAAATAAACCAATAAATAACATATTAAACAAGAATCCTCATTGTCTCCTTTTCTTATAGGGAACCCTATAGACAGTTGGGCATATGTCTTTTAGGGAACCAGACATCTAAGTTTGCAACAAAATCTAAAAACTCATAAAGTAAAAAGAAGGAATAATGCAGTTATATAACTTTCAACTTAAGAGGAACTCAGTAACCCTAAAACTATATCAAGCCTTACTCCTAGCCCTAGTCCAAACCCTCCCCTAACACTAACCCTAGTCCTAACCATAAACCTGACACTAAAGAAAGTGCTAGGCCTAGCCTAGACCTAATCATAGACATAGTCCTAACCCTACCAGCTCCTTACTCCTACCCTCCCCCTAAAAATAAGTTATGTCTTCAAAGACATCATGTTAATAAATTTTTCATGTTAATCTTATGGTTCTGAATTAATCCTGTGTTGTTGTTTTTTTAACCTTTCATTTGGGAGAAAAATCATCTTAAAGTGAAAAGTGTGATATTATGAATACTTAAGACAATCTAAAAGTAGCTTCAAAGATATTTGTCCTGCTAGAGATAAACAGAAGGGAGGGAGAAAGAAGGACACAGTTGCTTAGGGGAAGCTGAGCTTTTTATGTTAAGGATGATGGTATGCTTTGGAAACAGATATGAGTAATGGTTGACAATGTGACAAACATAATTGTCACTGAACTGTACATGTGAAATGATTGAAGTGTCAAAGGTTTTGTTTCATATATATTTACCACGTTTTTTAAAAGGAAGGAGATTATTGAGACATTGAGCCTGCTATCTAACTGCTGACATAGAAAATGGCTTAACATCATCTATTTGGGTCTTTGCTTTTTGTCATAAGTTTGCAGAAATGTTGAAGTCTCTTCTCAGAGACTTCTGAGAAGCAGAATCTGTTACTCATTTCTTGGTTGCTAGCCCAAATTTCTTCTGCTTTCCAAATATATGAAGACTATCCCATTCTTTCCTGTTCACAGTGTCTGAAATGGACCCATTGTCCTCGCCATGGGTAAGCTACCTTCCCATGGCTTTGGCTTTGCCTAGGTCACACGCTGATTCCTAAGTCAAGCTTCAAAGAGGCTGTGATAATAGCATGCAGACACTATGATGGTGCCATTATGGATTATTACTGTGAACCAATAACACAGCACTTTCTTGAGCTAAATAAGTAAAAATGCATTTTCCAAAAGGATCTCTCTTACAATTTGGAAGAAAAATTTCTCTAAAAAACCAGCATAATATTTGCTGCTGAGAGGAAGTAAGAATGTGTTTGGGCAAACTGCCAAAAAGATTGGAAATTTTGTTTCTACCAGTTAATCATTTACCATTTTAAGTCCAGGTAGATAAACAAGATTCACCATGGAAAGATAAGAAAATTGGAAAGAAACTGAGGAACATTTGCAAGTTCAAAGTCTAGAGATTATTCTACATGGTCAATACAATCAATTTCATGGTTTCATTTCCCCCCACAATGTGGGCTGTAATTTAAGGGAATTGTGACGATGACAGGGAGAATGATTTCAAGATTCATCAATGGCACTAAGTTCTTACTCAGCTGTTATGCCTCTTGACAAATTATGGAGCACATTATCTTCCCTCTACAACTTTCTCAAGGAGCTCTGGTAGTGTAGTGGTTGTGAATTGGGCTGTGAACTTCAAGGTCAACAGTTCGAGACTACCAGCTGTTCCACGGGAGAAAGATGAGGCTCTCTGCTCCTGTAAATATTTACAGCCTTGGAAACCCTGTGCAGGGTTGCTATGAGTAGGAACCGACTCCACATAACAACAACAACAACAAGTTTCTCTGTATTCAAGTGTTTTTTGCTAATTGCTTATAGTCTTTGATTACTTAATCCACTGATAAATCCTGACCCCACTCCCCAAATTATTTTAACCTCTGCTCTCTCGTTCACTTTCTTTCAGACCCTGATGACCTATCTTTTTCTTTTTCAGGAGACATTTTCTCTAGGTGAGTTACAACATGACTGTTAAAGTAATTGACCACAGTAGTTGTTTGGATCTCTGTAGTTCTACAGCAAAACCGTCAGTGCTCATTCTCATGTTACCAGACCGTCCTAGTCAATCATTATACTTTTGTTGCCGCTTCCTTCTCAGATCTTTCTCCCTCTTCTGTGGGATTATCCAGGTTCCGGTGTACAGCAAGGGTCTTAGAAAAGGTATAAACTCAAAGGACTTGTTCTACACCTGAAATGGATATAACTCAACCTCTGGTGGTAGTGGTTGTGTGGCGTGGAGTCGGTTCCGACTCATAGCGACCCTGTACAGGGTTTCCAAGGCTGTAAATCTTCATGCGAGCAGAAAGCCCCATCTTTCTCCCGCGAAACAACTGGTAGTGTCGAACTGCTGACCTTGCGGTTCGTAACCACTAAGCTCTACGCAATCTTTAAGCTTGAAACTGCCCACATCCAAGTAATAATGTCCTACTAACACCACTTTTAATGCGCCAGACTGCAAAGTCGTTTGAACTGCAAGGTCACCTGTTCAAGCTCACCAGCTACTCCTTGGAAACCCTATACAGGTCGTTATGTGTCGAAATCGACTCAACGGCACTTAAAAACAACAACACTTTGCTAAGTAATATTCCCTTCCTCCCAAACCAAATATTTCTTTATTTGCTCCATAGTATATAAAGCAAAATGTCTTTCTCTATGTAAAACAGTTTTTTTTTTGTTTTTTTAAAACATTGCCATCAAGTCGATTCTGTATCACAGCGACCCTATAGGACAAAGTAGAACTGCTGCATAGCATTTGTTGTTGTTGTTGTTGTTGAGCACTGTGGAGTCGGTTCCAACTCATACCATTTACAAGTCTGTAAAATCAAACGGATGTAGATTGCCGCATCGTTCTTCCCACGGAGCAGCTGATGGGTTTGAACTACCAACTTTTTATTTAGAAGCCGAGTGCTTTAACCACTGTGCTACCAGAGCTTTGGCACCAATTTATAAACATTTGTAAATGACCAAATGAATTCTATGATGTCCAGAAAATTGTTTGCTGTTGTTAAGTGTTATGGAGTCAGTTCCATCCATAGTAGCCCTGGATAGAAAACCATTTAGAACTTATTATTAAATATTATTCGGTCATATTCAATGTGAATCAAGCTAAGCAGAATTAAAAATTAAACTTAATAGAATGTTTTAATTTTGTTACGTTTTATATTTACTAAAATAAGAAATAGCTAATTTCTCTGCTGTCCCAAGTCATAAAAGCAAAGTTCTCAAAGTTCATGTATTAATTTGTCTCTTATTGAAAGGTTTTCTTGACTGGTGGATTGGTTGGTCAAGCTAAGGTCAGAGGAAACTTGTTAATTGACTACTTTTGCATTTAACTTTCTGAATTCTTTGGCCTGCTCCTCTGTAATTGAGCAGATTTTTCTTTGAATTGACAAACATGATAGTTGTGGAATGTTTTCACTAGGCAACATTTTCAATACTGCTGTTACTCTTTTTTTGGGGGGTTTTAATCCAGAAGAAAGGTGATTGATTGGACTCAGTGCAGCCCTCCAGCCAGGGAGGCAGGTAAAAACCAACCTTAGGACCCTCCCACCCACCTTTCTCAATCTTCCCCACCCCTTTCCAGAGATTGCATCAGCCACCTCTTCAGTTAATAGTTTGAATTTCCCTTTTAAACAGTTACAAAAAGGTGTTTTCAGAAGTTAGACAAAAGCTTACCATAGACTGAGCAATTTCACTCCTAGGAATTTACCAAATAGACATGAAATGTATGTACCACACAAAAATACCTACTAAGTTATGCTGAACCTCAAAAAAAGACTATGTTAAGTGAAAAAAAAAAAAGCCACTTTTTTCAAAAGATTGAAAATTCTTCATATTATATGCTTGCATTTATATGAAATGTCCAGAAAAGACAAAAATTTAGAGATAGAGGGCATATTCATGGTTGGGGTAAGAGCAGAAATTGCAAATCAATTCTGCTCATGTGAATCTGGAGGAATAATGGTTAATTTTGTGGCATATACACTTCAAAAAAAGTTTTTTTTTGTTTTTTGTTTTTTTTTATAAAAGTAAGCTATGGGGATTTCTGATAAGATTGCAAACTAGGCAGACATGCTACAAAGACCCTCTACAACACAGATATGAGAGACCAAATGAAACAGATAGAGATGATAATCCTGGAACCCTCAGCTTTAGAGGGAAGGATGGAGAGATGGATTGAATACTGACTAGGAGAAGACAAACAGGTGGACTAGCAGCTGGCCTCAAACAGCACTGCCATGTTGAACCTTTGAGAGCAGCATTGGATCCAGATGGCAGCTGGATAGTGCAGATGCACATCAGTGGCTGGCAATGAGAAAGGTGCAATTCTCTCTTGTCTCCCACACTCTCTTGGTGACCAGAGGTATGAACAGCCCACACCTTCACCCACCTTCTACAAAGTCCCTGGTTTGCCAAAGGTCAGAGTGCACCACCCCCATGACTGGAAGAAATTCATGAACTCTGCTTCTTCAGGACTGCAGAATGCACAAAGCTGGTCCTTGGTCAGCCCTACATGAGCAGAAACTCATAAAAGAGTTCCTCCTGGGAACAAAGATCTTTGCTACCTTTAGGGACTGCACAAACTACTTCCAAATTAGGTGCCTTAATCATAGACAGGGGAGTCCTGGTGTGGGGTTGTGTGTTAATGCATAAGACTAAAGTCATTTGAACTGCAAGGTCGGAGGTTCAAGCTCACCAGCTGCTCCTTGGAAACCCTATACAGGGTCGTTATGAGTCAGAACCAACTCGACGGAATGTAACAACAATCTTAGACAGACAACACCTGATCAATTAGGTGTCTGCAGGAACTCCATCTAGGGCTGGATACACCATGTGCTCATCCCTTCCGCTTTAACCTCATGGCTCCTTAGCTGGCAGGAGCCCCTTACAGTTGTCTCCTCTCTGGGTCCAGTCCTTGCCCTAGTTTTTTTACGTTGTTTTTTCTTTCCTTCTTTCTTTTTCTCCTTCTTTCTATCTCTCCTTTCTCTTGTTTTGTTTTTTTATTATTATTATGCTATCTTTCTCTAATTTCCTTTCTTCTTCTTCTCTTCTGTTTCTTTTCCCCTCCTTCTTTCTATTTCTTCCTCTTGATTTTTATTTACTACTCTTTTGTCAGTTCTCTTTTCTTCTTTCCTCTCCCTAGTTTTGTTTATTGTGCTCTTTCCATTATTTTCATGGTCTTTCTTATTTTTTCTTCACTTGTTTTATTTTCTTTTCCCCTTTTTGTCTTCTTTTAAATTATGATATCTTTTTCTTGATACTGATTTTTGTTTTCTTCCTCCTTTATTATTTTCTTTATTCCTTTTTTTTTTTTTTTGCTGTGATTTGTTTCTTTTCCTCTTGCCCCATCCAATGGAAGACAACAACCATGCCCATACATCCCCTGAAGCCCCACCCACTGAGCAAGAGCCACTATCAGTTTCTGTATCACCTGATCAATAATATACAGCAGCCAACAGCAGTGAAACATACACTGAACTGTGCTGCATGAACAGTAAATAGAAACATGTGCACAAGCTTCCATTTTTCAACCCCACCCTCCAGGAAACAGGTGGTGAGTGCCTAAAAACAAACCAACACACAATCAATTACATACAAATATAATTAACTTTTCTGCAAGCACATATATGAGTGTGGTGGAGCACATAGCAGGGAAAGTGATGAAAACTTCTTAGATACTACCAAACATCTTAAGACAAAGAGTTTCTGAGCCTAGGGTTCAGGACCATAGTCTCAGGGGACACAATGAACAGTTGGCATAACATAGTCCACAAAGACAAAGTTCTACATTCTACTTTGGTGAGTAGCATCGGGGATCTTAAAAATTCATGAGCATCCATCTAAGGTACAACTATTGGTCTCTCCATGTGTGGAAGAAAGATGAGTGATGAGAATTGAAGATATTTGTAATCAATTAGTTCAATGGATTAATGGAACATATGAACATCAGTCTCCACAACTATATGGTGTCCAGCTTCCACTGTCAACTGCTCTGAAAGAGATCAGATTAGAAGTTTCCAAACTGGGAAAACATTTAAAACAAAACTCAAAAATTTAAAAAAAGATTGGCGGGGGGACCACCAACGGAGAAGAGCGGAGAGTGGGACCCTACTGAGAGAAGCAGTGATGCCTGAGATGGAGGCAGAGATGATGATGTGGAGAGATGTAGCAGTTGGTGACTTTAGACACAGAAAGGGAGAGAGGCTGTGTACTGATGACCGGGGGGCAGGCTTCTAGTGTATACCCTTTGGTTGATTGATGATGCATGGAGGGGATTATAATAATGGCAATGAAATGATACATGATAGGATGAATATAAAACTAATGTTCTCCCAAGTAAACTACCACATAATTCACAATAAAACATTTAAAAAAAAAAAGATTGGATATACTGGTCAGAAAGAAACTGGAGGAACCGATTCAAGGACTATGGTCCTTGATTACCCTTCAAGTCTTGAAAAGAGCTAACTCTAGTTAGCCAATTTTCATCCAAGCAATAGATAGGTATATACAGGGGAGGAAAAACACTGCTAAGGTGTGTTCACCAGGGAATGGTCAGTTATTCAAAATCAAAAGAGTAATGTTTACCTAAGGACAAAGTTGAGAAGGGATGAAAATGTGGCTGGAATGGAAATAGGAAACACAGAGAGCAAGTGGGATAACTTGTTGCAGTGAGGGAAGGGATTGTATTATTGAGATAAAACACAGTGGATGATTTGTTGAAAATAAAACTGATGATCTTGTCTGTAAAGCTTCACTCAACTCACAATAAAAAGTAAAAGAAAATTGCAAACACAATGGCACCAATGACAGACAATTTCAGTGCACACAAATAAACAAGACAGAGTAGCTAAAACACATGACCAAAATGCAGATCTAGAGAACATTGATGAGGAAGAAAATATTTTATCTTATAAAGAATTCAAAGAATGATATTTAAGTATCTTTAACAGATTGAGAGTAAGATCAAGAAAGCTGCAAATGACAGAAAGAACACAGAACAAACTTTAGAAGAGTTATGGAAAACACTACAAAAACAAATGGACAAAATAAATGAAAAATTATTAACAATACAGAAACTACAAATAGAAATCTAGAAGACTAATACTAAGATTTCAGAAATGGATAATGTATTAAAAGGGCAAAGCAGCAGGTGTGAATCAATGAAAGTTCAAATTAATGCACTGTGAAGAGGAATAACTTGAATTGATCAGAATTCCAGAACAAGAGGCAACCCCAAAAAAAGCACAGAAGAAATTGTTGAAAAGCTGTTGTAAGAAAACTTCCCTAACATCATGAAAGATGAGAAGACAAGCATTCAAGAAGCTGAAGAAATTCCAAGCAGAATAGAAACTAGAAAAAAATTACCAATACATATTATAATCATGCTTTCCAAAACGAAAAGCAAGGAAAGAATCCTGAGAGCAGTGAGGGAAAATGAAAAGTTACTTACAAAACAGGAACAATTAGAATAAGCTCTGATTTCTCAGCAGAAACCATGTAGGCCAGAAGAAGGCAATGGGGTGATATAGATAAAACCATGAAAGAAAAGAAAATTGGCAAATACAAATCATCATTCAGCAAAAATTTTCATCAAATACAATGAGAAAATTAGTATATTTCTAGATAAACAAACTGAAGGAATTTCTGATAACCAGACCAACTTGACCAAAAATACTAAAGGGATTGCTTTGGACAGAGAACCAACAACAGTAGAAAACTACCCGAGATTAACATACATGATAACGCAAACCAGGTATCAGTGTAGTTATAGTAGAATCTAAGTAAAATATCTTCAGGTTGCAATACTGAAGGATTCTATTGGCAAAATATTGAATGACATGGAAAGCAACAAAAGAATATAAACTACACAGGGTCACTGTACCAAAATGGACAGGTCCATGTTCAATCATTTTTAGAGGTACCACGTGATCAAGAACCAATGGTATTGAAGGAAGAATTTCAAGCTGCACTGAAGGCACTGTTGAAAACCAAAGCTCCAGAAACTGATGAAATCAACATTGAAATGTTTCGACAAACTGATGCTGAAGGCCCTCACTCGACTATGCAAGAAATTTGGAAGACAAGTACCTGACCTAAGACAACTCAACTTAATTCAGGGTGAATGGAAGAAGGGGAAAGGCAGCAATGAAGATATGGTCTGAATTTAACCATTTCCATAGACTCCTGACAACCTGGAGATGAAAGAGAGAAGTGGAAGGGCTGGTTAGTCCAAAGTATGGTAAGACCTGGGGACACCTGAGCCCATGGACAAGGACATAGCCAAGGAGGGCTAGAACTGAGAGTGAACCGTCAAGCTGATATGAAGTGAGGGAGACATACAAGAATGCCCAAACTTGCAGATAGTACCCATTTGACCTAGTTTTGATGGCTTGATGATCAGAACTTGACTAGAGGAAGATAAATAAAATTTTGATAAAGGAAACAAGTGTAAATTGCTACAATTTGAGGAATTTGAGGATGTAGTAGCTCAAAATACCAATGAAAAGGGAAGGATTCTTCATATCAAGGATCAATCCTACCTCCTCTGTATACAGGGTTGATAGGGATGGGCAACTTAGACATTGGCTACCTAAAATAGGGGGCCAATAAAAGCACAAAGTCACTGACTTGGAAGTTTTCAGGAGGAGTTTAGTTTCAGAGTGTTCTGGGGAAGGTAGAACTCCCACTGAAGAGTTTTCATCTTGTCTAGATGGGTCCAGTGAAAGGAGATGAGGATAAGAGACTTATGATTCAAAAGTGAGTAATTGTTATCATGACTAATTGTGATTGTCACAACTGTAAAGGTAGACGTTTTGTAACAAAAATGGGGAGGTAGTTAAATCTTACAGTCTAGGGACAGAGGACCTTCTCCATCAAGGGAGAAGAGTATGAGCAGAATGTGAAACCCTATCCAGAGAAGCAGTGACACCAGAGATGGAGGCAGAGATGAGGATATGGAGAGATAGAGCTGCTGAGGACTCTATATTCATGGAAGAGAAAGGCTGTTTGCTGGTGGCCAGGGGGCAGGCTTACAGAATGTGCCCTTTGGTTAGTTGTATAAATGAAAATATATTCCTGAGTGTTTTTGTGTACATTAAAAAAAAAAAAAAAAAAACCTCCAAAAAAACCAGAGGGAATAGGAAAAAAAAAGAAATAATCTACAGTGAAGTCCAGAAGCCAAGAGTTGGTGTCCTTAAATGGCCTCCAGAAAGAACTAGATGTGTTTCTGAAGGAAACTCTTTCTACTCTCTGGTGGTATTTAAAATGTTTTTCTGATTTATAAAATTAATAAATATTCATCTCAGCCATTTAAAAAATAATAAAACAAAGAACAGAGCTAAAAAATACAAATCAATCTGCAATCCTAACTTTCATAGATACTATGTTGGAATGTTTGGTGACTTTTCTTTTACTTTTAGTTTTGTTTTTAATTAAAATAGTTAAGATCATTTTGTATGACAGTTTTCCAATATGCAACCATTCCTATAGCATTAATATTGAATTTATTATTAAAGCATGCTTCTTAAACTTTGTCATAATATGTTCTATGGAAGCATCTTAATTTGTTCTGGAGCATCTAGTCTCTTTCCCACTTTTGCTACTGTAAATGGTACAATGATAAAGACTTCTTTCCCACCCACACTCATACATATGGCATTTTAAAGACACTTTTTGAAGCTCTTGAGAAATATTTAACACTGAGTTGCAGGAATTAGACACATGACGTGGGTTATAATTTTGAGGATCAAAGGTGCTTTTAATTTGCTTGCTAAAAAGGTTCAATTTACTTGGTGTGGTGATATCAGAGGCAGATGGAGCAACTGCTGTTATGGTCACACGAGCTTTTAGGTTATCACTGAGGTAAGATCAAAGTGAAGTGAAAGTTGACCAGTTTTCTATTAGTAAATCGAAATCACAGGTTTCCTGGCATTTATTCTCCAGTCCTAGTGTGGCGCTGTGGACTAATGCATCAGACTGCAAAGTCGTTTGAACTGCAAGATCAGTGGTTCAAGCTCACCAGCTGCTCCTTGGAAACCCTATACACTATGGGTCAGAATTGACTCGACAGCATCCAACAACAACAATTCTTCATTCATCATTCCAAAATGGAAAGAAGACTCTCCTTTCTGTGTGTGTTGATGGAGTGTTGCCGACTGCTTTACATATATGCACCCAGTAGAGGCCCTCAGTAGTTAGGTACTGAAGGAAAGGATAATTCCGTGAATTAGGTGTTCTGCAAAGAGGGATGTGTCTGAGTTAGAAGTGAGACTTACATACCCACCTAGATTGCATCATTCCGTTCTAGTTCATTTTTCTTTTGGAACCCTTTGTGTTCTTTCGAAACCTACTTGCAGATATCCATGAAAGGACCCTGGCTCCCCCTAGTGGATGGTATCACCAGGCAAAGAAGATAATTCTGCCCAGTGAAGTCCAGAAGCCAAGAGTTGGTGTCCTTAAATGGCCTCCAGAAAGAACTAGCTGTGTTTCTGAAGGAAACTCTTTCTACTCTCTGGAAGTTTTTGTCTTTAACAGGCCATCTGTGTCTACTCCTGTCACAAGACCAGACATCAGGGGATGAGTTTTGTTTTTCTTTTTCCTTCAGGGCAGCATCCAACTTCTTTTTTCTTTTTAATTAATTCAGTAATCTACTAAATTGTGTTTCTTTTTCACCAGTGTTAGTGACTTGTTATGTTCACATTCACTTGTGCTGGGCTATGGGAAAGAGATGTTGCTATCAATAACAGAGCACAGAACAAACCATTTGTGAACCTAACAACGCTCATGAAAAATATTGGGAAAGTAAAAAAAAAAAAAAAAAGTCACTTTTGTTTTTTGTAAATTTGATGAAATTAAAGTTGCTTAGGTACACAGAGAAAAGTAACAGTATTATTGCTGTTTCAAGCATTCTGGCAAACCACTTATTTAGTGTTGTGTCCCAAGGCGCCATGATATTCTTTTCACAGTACAGTCAACCACAGATAGTTACACCCGTTACTCTAGGAATGAAATGAGACACTTGCATGCACCAATCTGTCTAAAACCTTTACAGATATCTTCATCTGCTTGAAAGAAGGTCTAGTTACTGAGTACCCATCTACTTACCTACCTACCTATTTACCAACCACTGGAAAGTCCTTACTGGTGTTGCTATGTGCTGTAGGTCTGTTCTGACTCATAGCAACCCTATGCACAACAGAATGGAACACTGCCCAGTCCTGTGTCATCCTGGGAATTGATATTACGTTTGAGCCGATTATTACAGCCACTGTTAATCTGTCTCACTGGAGGGTCTTCCTTTTCTTCATTTACTCTCTACTTTACCAAGCACGATGTCCTTTTCTAGGGAATGGTCCCTCCAGAAAACACAGCCAAACTACATGAGATGAGGTTTTTCCATCCTTGCTGCACTTCTTCCAAGACACATTTGTTTGTTCTTCTGGCAGTCCTTGTTACTTTTAGTATTCTTTGCCAACACCATAATTCAAATGTGTAGAACCTTCTCTGGTCTCCCTTATTCACTGTCTATCTTTCACATGCGTATGAGGTGATTGAAAGCATAATGCATTGGATAAGGTGCGCCTTAGTCATCAGAGTGACATATTTGCTTTTAGAGAAAACAATTTATAGTGAATTGAGTGAAGCTTTACAGATAAGATAATCAGTGTTACACTCAACAAATCATACACTTTGTTTCATCTCAATGATTACAATTCCCTCCATGCTACAGCAGTTATCCCACTTCCCTCCTGTGGTTCCTATTTCAATCTACCCTTAGGTAAACATGTCCCTTTTGATTTTGAGTGATTGACCATTCAATCATTCAAAGTGAGCATATCTTGCTAGTCTTGGCCCCTCTGCAGGCCTATCTATTGCTTGGCTGAGATTTGGGCCACATGGGTGTGTTCCTTTCCAGACCTAAAGGGTGGTTAAGGGCCGTTTCAGTTTCCTCCAGTCTCTTTCTGATCAGTAAACCTGATATTTATATATATATTTTTTATTATTATAATTTTGAGTTTGACCCCACATATCCTGCCACTCTATCTGGGACCTTCTGATGTGATCCCTTTCAGAGCAGTTGGTAGTGGTAGTTGGCACCATCTAGTTCTTTTGGTCTCAGAGTTGTGGAGACTGATGTTCACATGTCCCAATTGTCAGTTGAACTAATTGATTCCAAGCCTCTTCAATTTTCTGTATTCTGTATTCTGCACATGGAGAGACCAATAACTACACTTTACACAGCTGCTCATGAGCTCTTATGATCTCAGATGTTACTCAGCAACGTAGGATGTTGAACATTGTCTTTGTGGACTGTTATGCCAATTGACCATAATGTCCACTGAGACTATGGTCCAGAGGCCCCAGGTCCAGCAACTTATTGCCTTAAGATGTTTGAGAGTATGTATGAAGTTTTCATCATTTTGCCCACTGTATACTTTACCACATTCCTGTATTTGTAGGAAAGGTAAATAAATACCCATGTACCAATATCCTCTTTCAAACTCTTATATTTTTGGAAATCTATCCCTATCTATCTATCTATCTATCTATCTATCTATCTATCTATCTATCTATCTATCTATCTATCTATGGAGCTCTGGTAGTGTAGTGGTTACAAGTCAGGCTGTTAACCTCAAGGTCAGCAGTTCGAAACTACCAGCAATTCTGCAGGAGAAAGATGAGCCTTTTCTGCTCTTGTTAAGATTTATAGCCTCAGAAACCCTATTCAAACTCCACGGCACTATATAATATATAATATATATATTCTTTGCATACCCATTCAGCCTGTGTCTTTGTCCATGTATATACCCACAGAACATTTTTGTTCCAAGATTGTGTATATCACCATTTGCCTCTGTCCCTTTTAGCCCTTGCCTACCTCCCTGTGTCTTCAACTGAATTCATTATTCTTCTGCAAACTCCCTCTTCTTGTATATTACCCCCTCCTTCTTATATATTGCCCTCCCTGTCACCTGAGTTAACATGTGTCTACTCTCTAGCAGTTTGTTACTCTCCCTTTCTTCCCACCCTGGTAACCATCAAAGAAAGTTTCTTTTAGTATGAAAACCTTTTCTTGAGTTTTTATAATAGTGGTCTCATACAATATCTGTCCTGTTGTAATTGACTGACTTTACTCAGTATAATGTTATCCAGGTTCAAACATGTTATGAGGTGTTTCCAAGATTCATCATTATTCTTCAACGTTTCATAGTATTTCAGTGTGTGTATGTACCTAAGTTTATTTATTCATTATCCATTGATGGGCATTTAGACTATCTCCATATTTTTGCTATTATGAATAGTGCTTTGATGAACATCTGTGTGCTGGCTCTTATTTCTTGTGGACAAGTTGAGGGATTTCTGGGTCATATGGTATTTCTGTTTCCAACTTTCTGAGGAAGAACCATAGCATTTTCCACAGACTGTAAAAAACATTTTACAGTCTTACCAGCAATCTAAGAGGGGCCCAGTCTCTCCACACTCTCACTGGCATCTGTTGTTTTATGCTTTTTTGAATTTTGCTGTTATTGATGATGTGAGATGATATCTCATTGTTGTTTTGATTTGTATTTCTCTAATGGAAACCCTATACAGGGTTGCTATGGGTCAGAATTGACTTGACGGCACTTAACAACAACAACAATGGTTAATGATTGTGAACATTTTTTTCATATGTTTGTTGGCTGCCTGAATGTCTTCCTTGGTTAAAGATGTTCAGGTCCTGTGCTGATTTTTTAATTGGGTTGTTTGTCTTTTTCTTTTGTATGTATTGTAGTTTTTCATACATTGCAGAGATTAGTACCTTGTCTGATACATTGTTGTAAAAATTTTTTTCAAGTCTGTGAGCTTCCTTTTTACTCTTTTGGAGAAATCTTTTGATGCACATAAGTGTCTGATTTTTTGCGAGATAACAATCATCTAGTGTTTGTGTGTTTTTGTAATGTTTGATAGTTTATATATGTCACACTATCTGTTACATTGATCTACATATCTTACATTATATTTTGACCACTGTGATTGTGTAGTATAACTTGAAAGCAGGGAGTGAGTGACCTCCAACTTTGTTCTTTTTCTTAAGAAATGCTTTGCTTATCAGAGATCTCTTTCCCTTTCATATAATATTAGTGATCATTTTTTCCATCTCTTTAAAGAATGATGTTGGAATTGGATTTGGATTATGTTGTATCTATAAATTGCTTTGGGTAGTGTTGACATTTTCACAATGTTAAGTCTTCCAATCCATGAGCTTGGTATATTCTTTTATTTTTGTAAGTCTCTTTTGGTTTCATGTAGCAGTGTTTTGTAGTTTTCTTTATATAAGTCTTTTATTTCTCTGGTTAGATTTATTCCTAAGTATTTTATCTTTTGGTGACTATTGTAAATGGTATTGTTTAAAGAGAATTTTTGCAGCAGATTTGCCTAGTGCAATACATCTTGATTTCTTGACTGTTGCTTCCTTGAGCATTAATGGTAGCTCCAAATGAAATGAAATCCTTGATAACTTCAATCTCTTCTTTGTTTATCATTATGTTGTTTATTGGTCCAGTTGTGAGGATTTTTTTCCCTTCACGTTGTGGTTAATCCATACTGAAGACTGTATTCTTTAATCTCTATTAGCAAATACTTCAAGTCCTCTTTGTTTTCAACAAGCAAGGTTGTGCCATCTGCACATCACAGGTTGTTAATTAGTCTTCCTCCAAATTTGATGGCCCATTCTTCTTCATGTAATCCAACACTTCAGATGATTTTCTGAGCATGCAGTGGGTGTAATTAATTGCTTTTGAGTCAGTTCTGACTCACAGTGACCCTATATAGGGTTTCTGAAACCTTAAATCATCAGAGGAGCAGAAAGCCTCTCATCTTTCTTCCATGGAGTAACTGGTGGACTTGAATCTCAGACCTTGTGGTTTGTAATCCAATCCAGTGTTTATCTACAGACTGAATAAGTATGGTGAAAGGATATCATTTGTATGCACACCTTTCCTGGCTTTAAATCATTCATTATCCCCTTATTCTCTTCCAACAACTTCCACTTGATCTCTGTACAGGTTCCACATGTACACAATGAAGTATTCTGGGATACCCATTATTCATAATGTTACCCATAGTTTATTATGACCCACACAGTCAAATTCTTTTTCAAAGTCTTGCATAGACAATAAAGACAAGCAAACATCTTTCTGGTGCTTTCTACTTTCAGCAAAGATCCATCTGATGTCAGCAATGATAGCTCTCCTTCTACCTCCCCTTCTGTCTTCTTCTGAATTGGCTAGAATACCTGGGAGCTGTATGTTGATATGCTGCTGCAACCGTTTTTAAATTAACTTCAGCAAACTTTTACTTGCATGTGATGTTACTGATATTGTTTATTAATTTCTACATTCTGTTGGGTTACTGTCTTTGGACTGGGCTCAAATATGGATCTCTTCCATTTGGTTGGTCAGACAGGTCTCTTCTAAATTTCTTGGCATAGTTTAGTGAGTGATTCTTTTGCTGCATCAGTTGACTGAAACGTTTCAATTGGTATTCTGTCAATTCTTGGAGCTTTGTTTTTGCCAATTCTATCAGGGCAGCTTGGACTTCTTCTTTCAATATAATAGATTCTGGATCATATGCTACCTCCAAAAATAGTTGAATGTCAATCAAGTCTTTTTGATACAGTGACTCTGTGTAGTTCTTCCATCTTCTTTGGATGCTTCCAGCATCATTCAAGATTTGCCCATTGAACCATTTAATATTGCAACCTGAGGTTTTGACTTTTTTTCTTCTTCAATTCGTTCAAGTTCCTCCCTTTGGCTTTCTAGTTCCCAATATTTGCTCTGGAATAAAGTATTCCATTATAATACTTTATGTTGTTTTCCAGAGCTGCCCTTTGAAATCTTCTGTTCAGCTCTTTCACTTCATTTCTTCCCTTTGTGCTATCCTGTACATCCAAGTACACATTTCAGAATCTCTTCTGACATCCACTTAAGCTTTTTCTTTCTTTCCTGTGTTTTTAATACCATTAGCTTTCATCATGTATGATGTTCTTTATGTCATCCCACAACTCTTCTAGTCTTCAGCATTAATTTTCAATGTCTAAAATCTGTTCTTGAAATGGTCTCTAAATTCGGGTCGTATATATTCAAGGCCATATTTTGGCTCCTGTGGTAGAATTCTTCAATTTCTTCATCATTGGCTTTGGTGGTTGGTGAGTAAATTTGAATAATAGTTGTATTAACTAGTCTTACCTGTAGATGTATAGATAGATAGGTGTATACTATAACAGACATTTTATTTCAAGATAAAGCTAGAAATTTTCTTTTTGTTGGTAAATGCAACACCATTCCTCTTCAATCTGTCATTCTCAGCATAGTAAATGATATGATTGTCCTATTCAAAAAGGTCAATACCAGTCCACTTCAGCTAACTAATTAGTAGAATATTGACCTTTATGTGTTCTATTTCATTTTTCATGACTTCCTGTTTTCCTACATTCATGCTTTATAGATTATTGATTGATGTTTACAGCTACTTTTTTTTCTCCCCATTTTGAATTGTGCCCCATCAATGTATAAAGGTCCTGAAAGCTTTGCTACTACCACATCATTAAGGTCAACTCTACTTTGAGGAGGCATCACTTTCCCAGTCATATTTTGAGTGCCTTCCAACCTGAAGGACTCATCTTTCAGTACTATATCAGACAATATTTAGCTTTTGTATTCATGACAACTCTAGGTCTTCATTTTCTTTTTTGTAAAATGAGAGGATTTAATAACATGAAAATGTGTTCCCTAGTTGTAAGTATGCATGAAAACTTAGCATTTAACCTCTCCGTGTGTAGGCAGTGGTGATGGTTCAGTGGCAGAGTTCTTGCCTTCCATTTGGAAGACCTAGGTTTGATTCTCCATCAATAGACTTTAAGTGTAGCCACCACCTGCCTCAGTGGAGTTTCCCAACTCAGCAAACTAGGAAGAAAGGCCTGATGATTTACTTCTGAAAGAAAATCAGTGGATCACAAAAGCACAGTCTACAAATGATGATGGAGATGTGGATGCTGCAGAACAGGGTGGCATTCTGTGGCATCATTGTAAGTGGGGAGCCTATAGCAGCTAACAGCATCAACAACCTCTCATAAAGAGTAAACACTGAGAAGATTCTTTTCCTCAATTGTCCACCACCCTAATGGTTTGCTAATGGTGTCAGGCAAATTACAACAAAACAGCAAGACATCTTTCCTTTGTAAATTTCCTGGCTTGAATTACCAGGGCATCTGAGCATCTTAATCTGTACGTGAACAACAGGCTACTTTCTAGTACACTGGGTGAAGAAAAGTGCCCCCATCTCAAAGCAATCTCAAGAATGAAACTACTCTAGTCGAATTCTTGACCTTTTATTTAAACTGAGACCAGAATGAACATTACAGTTTTGACCTGTGCAAATACAATAAGCACTTCAGCCCAGAAACAGTTTTGTCTATTTTATTAGGTTGGGCTTTCAGTATGTGTTTGAAGAGGAACTATTTATGGACCTGCAAACAAAGTGCTGAAGGAAAGGAATTTAAAGGATGTCCTTGAGTGAATTTAAGGGGTTTATTTCATGAGGTTAAACCACACATTAACCCTTCACTTTCTGCCACGTAATACTCCTAAACCACTCCCCAGAGACCTGAGAGAAATGGGTGCTAAGATGTGAGGTGAGATCACACTTGGGGCCTGGAGAAGTTACTTACTCACTGTGCTGTCTCATGTCCTGGAAATTGAGAAGGCGGATGGTGTGACCTCACTGAAGAATAATGAAGGGAAGAAAGTTCAGGATGTCTTTTGTGGGTGGAGTGGGGATACATTGATGCTGATTGGGTTATTTGACAAATCCTTTATGACTTGGTGTATTCAGACCTTAGTCATTGCAGTCCTGTCGAAAGAATGAATTAACTTGTTTTTCCTTCTTTTTCTTTTTTAAAATAAAGTAACCTGTTACTGCTTTGGTATGTCCATTGTAAAGGATAACTATAGCAATATATTTGATCAGAAAAGTGATATGTTGGACCAAGGTGCAATTAGCCTGGGCAGAGTTGATTTGAATGTCTGCAAAATCACTCCTCTGCGTGTTTATGCGCAGACAATGGACATTGTAATTTAACCAAGTCTTTTTGCTTTTAGTCTTTTCTTTTGCTGCTTGTGTCTTAGTCATTTGACATCTCTTAAGCCTGGAATAGGGGAAGTAAGAAAATAGACCTTTTCATTTGATAATTCGGTTATCTTTTTTAAAGGTTCATGTGGGAGGAGGTGAGCTTCCAATTAGAATAAGACAGGATTGTGATTCTCAGTACACTTGCGTGTGATGTTAGTAAATGGTACTCCAGAGAAAGATTCTGCTCTCATATGAATTTAGTTAGCATTTCTCGAAGTGAACACAGTAATCCCTGTTCTCACTGGAACCTCAGCTGACCCTGCTGCTGTATCATCCCATGGCTGGTGATAGAAAGAATGAGAGCATCCTTGTGTGCCCTGGCACTTGGTCTGGGTTGGAGTAAAGTTGCTGATCTGTTGCTAGGGAGCGTCACCTGATCAAATCATTGGACTCCAGTGCTAAAAAACTGCTACATTCAGAAGTACAAAAACCCCATTATGCATTTTCCCTTACAATCCTCCATCTGTCTGGTGTAGGGACTCTAGGTGTAGCACTGTAGGATCAGCACTGGACTATGAACCACAAGGTCAGCAGTTCAAACCCATCAGCTGCTCCTCAGAAGTTCTATACAGGGTCGCTATGATGCTAACTTGATGGCTCTTAACAACAACAAATAGTATAGAACAAGAGGGCTCTGTTCTGGTCCTGTGCTTTAGAAGACCCTGCTCTGGTCTTCTCTAGCTGAGCCTCCATCCAAGGCAATGAAGCTATGCCCACCCAGACCTTGAAGCTGTCCTTGTTTTTGAACAAGTGATTTTCAAAGTGTGGTCTCCAGAAGAGCCGTATCTAATCACCTAGGAATTTGTAAGAAATGCAAATTCTTGGACTCAAGCTCAGAATACTAAATGAAAGCACTGAGGGTTGGGCCAGTGTTTTAACTAGGTGATTCTAGGAGTCCTGGTAGCTCTGTGGGTTAAGCATTGGGTTGCTAACTGAAAGGTTGGTGGTTCAAACTCACCAGCTACTCTGTAGGAGAAAGATGAGGCATTTTGCTTCCATAAGATTTACAGCCTTGGAAACCCTATGGGACAGTTCTACTCTGTCCTGTAGGGTGACTATGAGTTAAAATCAACTTGACTGCTGTAGGTTTGGTTTGGGTTTTTCTAGGTGATTCTGGGAGACTCTGGGTAGACTCAGTGGTTAATGAATTTGGCAACAAATGGTTAATGAATTTGGCAGCTAACCAAAAGTTTGACGATTTAAGTCTACCCGGAGGTACCTTGGAAGAAAGGCTTGCTAACAACAGAAAAATCAGCCATGGATTGGAATGAACTCCACAGAAATTGGTTTAGGCAATTCTGAAGCACACTCAAATTTGAGAATTGCCGAGTCCTGGTGTGGCACTGTAGAATAAAGCAATGTCAGCAGTTCAAACTCACCAGCTGCTCTGACAGCACTTAAAAACAGCAATATTCTATTCTATTCTCTATTGAGACCCAGGAACTTTTGGGTCAAATCAGTCTGAGCCCACTTACAGGGTTCACACAATCCTCTTTCCTGGGTCTGAGGACAGATGTGGCTCCATTAGCCAAAAGCAGCTCTTGACAAAAGATTGGGGAGTAGATAGGGTTTAAATTAATAGACTGAGTTGTCCAAAATTATAACTTGGGACTCTAAGTCATTATGAAAGTAAATTTATCAAAGTTGGAGGATACAACATAAATTATGTAAGAGTTGTTAGTTTGATTTATAGCTTTTAAATATTTAGACATAAGGTATGTAGGCCTGCATTTTTACTCTTGTCCTGGTCTCTGCTAACATTAAGGGTGAATGTCTTGCTAAACATCCATGTTCTTATTCACTCATTTATTCATTAATTTGTTTCTTCATCAACATCTACCTGACATAACATTGTTTTCATACCTTCTTTTATTTCTTTAACTATTTAATTCTTGAATGTGTTATAATGGCTACCTTGGCTCTCTCACAGGCAATTTTTGTTGCCTGCCTTTGTGTATATTTGTGTATCATACTTTACTGTTTGTTTGCAAATCTTATTTTTTATTGGAAACTGAACATGTTAGAGAATATATTGTAGTAACTGTGGACGCTGTTGTCCTCCTCCCTCTGAGGCTTGTTATGCTATTTTTGTGGTTATTTATTCAGAGACTGGTTAGTTTATTTTGTTGAAATCTATTGGCTTGGGTAAGGAGACCTGGTGGGGCAGTGAGTTATCATTGGGCTACCAAGTGAAAGGTCAGAGGTTCAAACCCATAAGCTCCTCTGAAGGAAAACAATATGGCAGTCTGCTTTTGCAAAGCCTTGGAAACCCTATGGGGGCAGTTCTATTCTGTCATATCGAGTCACTATGAATGGAAATTGATCGATCATCAGTGGGTTAATGACTTGGGTCTGGGTGACATAATTGGTTAAGTACTTGACTACTAACTGAAAGGTTGGTGTTTTGAACCCACCCACAGGTATCCAGAGATGAGCTGAAATGGACTGGCATTAACCATTTTGAATCAGACAATCATATGGTTTACTATTCAGGGAATGACAAATTCAAGAGAAATGGCATTGCATTCATCAAAAGAACATTTCAAGATCTAACTTGAAGTACAATGTTGTCTGTGATAGGATAATATCCACATACTTTTAAGGAAGACCAGTTAGCACCAATATTATTCAGATATATACACCAGTCACTAAAACCCGGACTTTTTAATTTTTTTAGGATGAAATTGAAGAATTCTACCAACTTCTCCAGTCTGAAGCTGATCAAGCACACAATCAAGATGTATTGATAATTACTGGTGATTTGAATGCAAAGGTTGAAAACAAAGAGGAGGAGTCAGTAGTTGGAAAATATGACTTCGCCAATAGAAGCAATGCTGGAGATGGCATGATAGAATTTTGCAATACCAATGAGTTATTCATTGCAAACATCTTTTTAAAACAATATAAAAGGTGATTATACACATGGACTTCACCAGATGGAATACACAGGAATCAAACTGACTACATTTGTGGGAAAAGACAATGGAAAAGCTCAATATCACTAGCCAAAGAAGGCCAGGGACAGACTATGGAACAATCATCAATTTATTATACAGATGTTTAGTCTGAAATATGTTTAGCCAAAATATGACCTTGAATATATCCCACTTGAATTTAGAAAACACTTCAAGAACGTTTCTGATGCAATGGACACTAATGAATGAAGACCAGAAGATCTGTGGGATGACATCAAGAACATCATATAGGAAGAAAGCAAGTGACCATGAAAAAGTCAGGAAAGAAACAAAAGACCATAATGGATGCCAGAAGAAGCTCTGAAATTTGCTTTCTAGTGTAGAGATGCTAAGGCGAATGGAAGAAATGAGGAAGTAGAAGAGCTGAACAGAACATTTCAAAGGGCAGATTTACAAGATAAGGTCAACTATGATTATGAAATGTGCAAAGACCTGGAATTAGAAAACCAAAATGGAAGAACAGGTTCAGCATTTCTCAAGGTGAAAGACTGAATAAAAAATTCAAGCCTCAATTAAAAATATAAAGGATTTCATGGACAAGCTATTGAATGATTAAAAAAAAAAAAAGCATAAAAATAAAGAAGGAATACTGTACCAAAAATAAATGGTTGATGTTCAATCATTTCAAGAGGTAGCATATGATAAAAAGTCAGTAGTACTGAAGGATGAAATCCAAACTGCACTGAAGGCATTGTTGGAAAACAAGGCTCTATGACTTGACAGGATTACAAACTGAAATAATTCCACAAACTGATAAAGCACTGGAGGCCCTCAATGATCTATGCCAAGAAATTTGGAAGACAGATACCTGGCCTACCGATTAGAAGCGATCCATATATGTGACCATTCCAAAGAAAGGTGACCTAACAGAATGTGGAAATCATTATAGCAAGTAAAATTTTGCTAGTGATAATTCAAAAACACCTGAAACTACACTGACAGGGAACTGCTGGAAACTCAAGCCAGATTCAGAAGAAGATATGGAGCTAGAGATATCATTATTGATGTCAGATGGATTTTGGCTGAAAGTAGAAAATGCCAGAAAGATGTTATTTATGCTTTATTCACTATGTAAAGTCTTTCAACTGTGTAAATCATGACAAGCTATGGAAAAATACTGTGAAGAATGGGTATTCCATAACACTTAATTGTTCTCATGAGGAACCTATGCACAGACCAAGAGGAAGTCGATCAAACAAAGCAAGGGGATATTGAATGGTTTAAAATCAGAAGTGTGTTCCAGGGTTTTATTTAGTCAATATTTATGTTTAGCAAATAATCTGAGAAGCTGGATTATATGAAGAAGAACATGTCATCAAGATTGGAGAAAGAATCATTAACCACTTGCCAAGAATACAACCTTGCTTGATGAAAACTAAGAGGGCTTTAAAACCTTGCTGATGAAGATCAAAGACAACAACTTTCAGTATGGATTGCATCTCAGTGTAAAGAAAACAAAAATTCTCACCACTGGACATGGATAATTTATCATCATGATAAGTAGAGAACAGATTGAAGTTATCAAAGACTTCTTTTTGCTTGGATCCACAATCAATACTCACGGAAGCAGCAAGACCAAGCAATGTGTGGTTCTATTATACATAGGATTGATTTGAGTTGGATACCAGTCGATGACACCTAATGACTAACAAAGCGGCACCTAGAAAGAAAGACCTGGTGATCAGCTTCTTTAAGGTCATTGCCTTGAAAACCTATGGAGCACAGTTCTACTCTGAAACACATGGGTTACCATGAATCAGAATAGATTCTGTGGTGTCTGGCACTAGTATTGGTTTGGGTAGGGCTTTCTTCTTTTCCTGACCACACCCAGCTGTTGTTGTTTGTTTGTTACTAAGTGCCATGCAGTCAATTCCAACTCACAGGGACCCTGTAAAGGGTTTCTGAGGAGTGCTTTGTGGGTTTAAATCACCGACATTGTGGTTAGTGGTGGTGGTGGTGTGCCGTGGAGTCAGTTCCAACTCATAGTGACCCTGCGTAGGGTTTCCGAGGCTGGAAATCTTATGGGAGTAGAAACCTCATCTTTCTCCTAAGGAATAACTGGTAGTTTCGAATGGCTGACCTTGAGGTTAGCAGCCTGACCTGTAACCACTATGCTTTCAGAGCTCCTTTTGTGATCTATAATTGTGATCCTATTGCTTTCAACAATGCCTTGTGGTGTAAATTGCTCTAAAACTGCTCCTGCATGCCACTGAGTCAGTTCCAACTCATAGCCATCCTGCAATAGGGTCTAGGGTTTTGAATCTTTATGGGAGCAGAAAGCCTTATCTTTCTCCCTTGGAGAAGCTGGTGGATTTGAACTGCTCACCATGTGGTTAGCATCCTAATGCATAACCCATTATGCTACCAGGTCTCCTTGCTTTAAAACTAGCCCGGTTAAACTTAGGCCCCCACGAAGGAACAGTTTCCTGAAGTCAGTATATTCTGACACAAGAATGCTCATCTTAGAAATCTCCCTTCTAGAACTCCCCCAAACAAACTAGCCAGCCTGCAGTTTAACCTTTATCTTCACTGAATCCATAGATTTCCTTCCAATTACTCTCACCACCTCCTCCACTGTTTTAGAGAATTCCATTAGCCTTAGAGTTTTCCATACTCTGTGGCAAGTGGGGTATATGTTGGGCTGTTAACTGCCATCTGACTTTTCAGGGTAAAGGTAATCGGAACTCCAAGGTAAACTCTCCTTTCTACGTGTAGGGTCTAGGTGGAAAAAGCCTAAAATCTAGTCTCAGCAACGAGTAGTTGGGAATATAATGAAAAATGCTAATGTATAACTCCTCTCTGGAATAAAGTCCTCCAGTCCTGGTGTGGCACTGTGGGTTAATGTGCCAGACTGCAAAGCCATTTGAACTGCAAGGTTGGTGGTTCAAGCTCACCCGCTGCTCCTTGGAAACCCTATACAGGGTCACTGTGGGTCAAAATCGACTCAATGTCACTCAACAACAACTGAGAGTGGCATTGTAGAATATGCACTCAACCGCAAGGTCAGTGGTTCAAACCCACAAGCTGCTCCTTGGAAACCCTACACAGGGTGCTATGAGTCAGAGCTGACTCAATAGCACTTGAAACAACAACAACTGAGAGTCAAGGGAGAGGAAGCCTTGTATTCTTAGCTCTACTGCTCTAGAGTGAAGTTTCTGTCTTGCTGAGATAGAAGGGGAAAATAGAGAGCATTCTTGATTCAGATACCACAGATTCTGATGCTTCCCTACTGCTTTCTGTACATTTCCTTGAATAGATGTTTATTCATTTCCTGTATGCTCTTAGGGACATTTCTAGGACTTTGTATGTATGTGTGTATATATATATATATATGTG
>NW_006408690.1:1030527-1039492 GCF_000296735.1 Chrysochloris asiatica
CCAAGATATGGTATTTTCAATAACCTCATATGCATGCAAAAGCTGGACAGTGAATAAGAAAGACCATAGAAGAATTTACGCTTTTGAGTTATGGTGTTGGAGGAGAATAATGAAAGTGCCATGGACTGCCAAAAGAACCAATAGATCAGTTTTGGAAGAAGTGCAGTCAGAATGCTCCTTAGAGGCTAAGATGGCCAATCTTCATCTCTTATACTTCGGACATATTGTCCGGAGGGACCAGTTGCTGGAGAAGGATATCATGTTTGGTAAGGTGGAGGGTCAGAGAAAACGAGGAAGTCCCCCCCTAATGAAATGGATTGGCCAAGTGGCAGTATCGATGGACTCAAGCATGGCAACGATAGTGAGGTTGGCCCAGGATTGGGCAGTGATTCATTCTGCTGTGCATAAGGTTGCTATGGGTTGATACCGACTCCCTGGCACCTAACAACAACCACAGCAACTGAATTAAAAGTAAGTGCTTTTCTTTTGTTCTTTTTGAGGTTTGGGGAAATTCCTAAAACATTTTGCTAGCTGAGTTTTGAGAAATAGTGTTTCATTCTCACAAAATTCAGATTTCTGATTTCAGTGAAAGTGGAGGTGACCCACTTAGGCCATGGTTCTAAGATGATCTTTTGAAGCCTGAACCTTGAGCAAACCAGTCTCCCGAAAGACCTATGAATTGCTGCTGGTGGTGGTAGTAGTGTTCCATGGAGGTGGTCCCGACTCACAGAGACCCTCTATAGGGTTTTTGTGGCTGTAAATCTTTACAGGAGCAGAAAGCCTCATCTTTCTCCTGCAGAATGGCTGGTAGTTTTGAACTGCTGACCTGAGGTTAGCAGCTCAACTCATAACCACTATACTACCAGAGCTCTTTATGAATTGCTGGACAGCATGACATCTATAGGCTTTTTGTCTGTGAATGACTCCAGCCAGGCAGAGCTTAGTTCCTAGATTGAAGTGTTCATATGCTGGTTTTTCATTAGTTCCTCATGTACCTCTGACAACTGAATTGCCAGAGTTAGAAGCAGAGAATATTTAAAAGTGGGTGTGGGTCTACTTCCACAAAGAACATTCGTAGACACATCCCTTGAGGGCTGCCTTATTGTGATGTCATACCTGGAGAGCCTTAGAGACTTAAACTTTCCTATCTGCAATAGCTCCCTCCCTGCTTTCCGAAGGCTCATTGTTCGTGTTTGACACATGACTGCTGCCATCATCTGCTGCCATCAAAGCTCCCTTTGTTCTCTGTGCCCTATAAGAGGTCACCGTATGGAGACAGAACTTTGGAAATTCATCACGGGGTCTATGATTTTCCTCACTGTCTTGTGTTTACTCTTGTTTAGAACTTAATCAGAGTCTCTATAATACTTATATATTCAAAGGTAAGGCTTCTTCTTTTCCCCTATAACAATCAAATGCTAGTCTAACTAATATATAA
Organism: Chrysochloris asiatica; assembly: GCF_000296735.1. Classification (NCBI taxonomy): domain Eukaryota; kingdom Metazoa; phylum Chordata; class Mammalia; order Afrosoricida; family Chrysochloridae; genus Chrysochloris; species Chrysochloris asiatica. Next base: position 1,031,966 of record NW_006408690.1, read on the forward strand.
AGATCATTTAGCCTCAGGCATTGTGTTTTTTTCAAGAATTATCTGTGTGCAGTCAGGTTTTTGAAGCAGAAATTCCAACGTCAGACTGGAAGCTGTATGTTTAGGGTAAATCATTATTATATAAACTGCAAAAATGACACGAAGGTAGTGCCTCACCTCCTTTGACTATACAAGGAAGAAGGAGAATCAAACTCCACATTAGCCCAAGGCTGATTCCTATGAGGTGAAGGTCAGACATGCCTTCACCCTCCAAGCTTCTTTACCCTATTTGGATTCCAATCATTCCTCCCAGGCACTCTGTATCTCTGCGTTTCTCTGCTGAGTTCAATAATCCATAGCAGTGGCCAAACAGAAATCAGACAACACTTACAATTATGGGATTTATTAAGGATGTTAACAGGGAGTTAATTCAGGATCAGTAACAACTCAGAATATAGCAGTTTTCCAGTCAGAAGCATCTGTCTTATTGTTAGACTCTCAGTAAACCTTTGGCCTCTCTCTGTCCACCCCCAGCAAATGTTACTAGCTCACTTAGCACTACAGAGAAATGCCCAAAGAGCCTGTTTGGCTTTACTCAGTCCATGGACTGGGAAGCCTGCAGCTCTGTCTCTTCATACCATTGCCTTTGCTACCATCACTTTTCCATACAGGGATCTCATACCCCACCTTGGCTATGCCTCCATCTTGCCTCTTCTTTGATTGCCTAGAAATCTGTTCCTGCTTCTGAGATGGCTTCTCTTAAATTTAATGGAATGGTAAAACTAACCAGTCCCCGTGTTAGCGTCCTGTACACCATATTTGCATGGTCCCTCTGGTAGTGTAGTGGTTACAAGTCGGGCTGCTAAACTCAAGGTTCCATGGGAGAAAGATGAGGCTTTCTGCTCCTGTAAGGGTCATTATGAGTCAGAACTGACTCCATGACACACAACCACCATTCATTTGTGTCCTGGTGTGGCTCTGCAGGATAATGCAATAGACTGAAAGGTTGGTTTGATCCTCAAGATTGGTGGTTCAAACTCATCAGCTGCTCTTTGGAAACCCTATATAGGGTCACTATGAGTCAGGACTGACTCCATGACACTTTACAATAACAACAACAATACCCATTTATTTGGTGGGAGTTACAAAGACCATGGCTTGTTGTTACATGCCGTCGAGTCGATTCTGACCCATAGCAACCTTGTATAGGGTTTCCAAGGAGCAGCCGGTGAACTTGAACTGCCAACCTTGCAGTTCAAACAGCTTTGCAGTCTGGCACATTAACCCACAGAGCCATACCAGGACTCCAAGACCATGGCATATTAAGTAAATTCACTGTACCACATAAATGCACTGTTCTGTCCCTTTTCCATGGCAACACTGATGCTATGGGGTAGAAGAGTCTATGGAAGTTCTCTTACTTTTGGAACACTATGGCTCTCTAGTTAGCTGTGTTGCCTGGTTTGCAATTGTCTATTAAACAAACTCCAAATCAATTTATATTATTTGCTTAATATGATTATTGTTTTAACAGTTTTCAGACATTTAGAAGAATTAGGTGTGTCAATCAAGGTGGAACAATGGCTAAGCACTTCACTGCTAACTGGAAGGTTGACAGTTCAAACCCACCAGCTATTCGGTGGGAGAAAAGACCTAGAAATCTGCTCCTGGAAAGAAACCGTATGATACCTTTCTGCTCAGTTCTATGAGGTCGCTATGAGTCAGAATCAACTCTACAGCATACAACAACAGGAGTTTTATGAGGGAGCCCTGGTGACTCAAAGGTTAACTGCAAGGCTGTAAACTTTAAGATTGGCAGTTCAAACCCAACCAGCAGCTCTGTGAGAGAGAGAGGTGTTGGCAATCTGTTTCTGCAAAGACTTGGCAGTGCTAGTGTGGTGCTGTGGATGAATGTGCTGGCCTGCAAGGTCACTACAAAGATTCAAGCCTAGGAAACCAGTGGGCTAGTTCTACTTGGTCACGTGGGATTGCTATGAGTCAAAATGTACTCCTTAGCACCTAACAAGCACTGGAGTGTTAGGTGGACAATGCCTGACTTCAGTAGCCTCGCTCTAACTTGGCATTTGCATAACCTTCTTATGGTCCGAACTGTCTAGAAGGATTGCAGGTAGCAGCTCCTCTCACCATTCCCTGTTAGTTTTTCCTGTTGCCTTTGATCATCTTCATAAAGCTTTAAATATGTGCCCTTACCAAAGGGTCCTGCGCTTAGTGACTCTTAGCATGGTCCTGACCAGAAAAATCCTTATTTTTGGTTGTGTCTCCTTGGAAGACCAATCTGTATTTATTTCCGTGGAATTCTGTAACTCACATTTTCATCTGGTGACATGCTTTCCAATGAGCCAGTGTGTAGCTTCTTCCTAATTCTTATCATTTTTAGGGGGAAACTTTAGAAGTGCTGGGGCTGACTTTGGTAATAGGAAAAGTCAGGTGTCAGTCCTAAAAAGATCTTGCTGTCCCTGCTCTGCCCAAGCCCTTCATGGGTGGAAGGATAGTTTGGTCAGGGTGGAGCTGAGGATATGTTTGAGTAACTGGGACGTGTTACCAAAACACATGTTCCTACCCCTGAGAGCTTATAAGCGTCTGAGTGTTGAGGTTAGGTCTGGAGACTGACAGTGACTGTAACCAAAGGAAAATCAGGGACTGGTATCAGTGAATAAAGCTCTCCTCTGCTAGCACCACAAACTCAGATTTAAATTGAGAGAACTGATTAGATGCCCGCAGAATCTTGTAGATGGCGACTATGATTTCAGTACATTCCAAAACAAACAAGGCCTGTCTCAGCTCATTGTGTGTCTGTCTGTTTCTGCCCCTAGACTCAGTGCAACTAGACTCAGTGATAAATAAATTATTTTAGTGCCTGTTGTTGTTGTTAAGTGTCGTCGAGTCAGTTCCGACCCATAGCGACCCTGTATAGGGCTTCCGAGGAGCAGCTGGTGAGCTTGAACTGCTGACTTTGCAGTTCAAATGGCTTTGCAGTCTGGTGCATTAACCCACAGTGCCACACTAATGGCCATTTTGAATCTGACAAACATATGTTTTACTATTCCAGGAGTGACAAATAAAAGAGGAATGACATCGCATTCTTCATCAAAAAGAACACTTTAAGATCTATCTTGAAGTACATTACTGTCTGTGATAAGATAATGTCCATACGCCTACAAGGAAGATCAAGTAATACCACTATTATTCAAATTTATGTGGTGGTTGTTGTTGTTAAGTGCCATCGAGTTGGTTCTGACCCATAGTGACCCTGTATAGGGTTTCCGAGGAGCAACTGGTGAGCTTGAACTGCCGACCTGCTAAATAAGCACGCTTGGGGAATAACATCCACTTTGCACAAAATGGAACAATGACCTCCTTCCTGGGACGTGAGGAAGCTGAGCTGGGAGGGGTTGGACTGGCTGCAGGGCAAATTTTTCTCAGATTACCTAGGATGGTCTCATGTTCACAGGACTTTGTTTTTACAGAAATGTAGTTCTTCAGATATATAATTAAATGTAATTTTGTTTTAGACTTGATTAAAATTTTTATAGACTTAAATGGAAAAAAAGTCTATTTTATCATTCATATATTCAATCATTCAACAAGCGCTTATTAAGTGTAAATTATGTGCCAAGTGTGACCCTGTAAGAAGAACACTGCACTGCAAAGTCAGTTTGAACCGCAAGGTTAGCAGTTTAAACTCACCAGTAGCTCCTCGGAAACTTGCAACTGACTTGACAGCACTTAACAACAACAACAGAAACAATTGTGCTAGGTACTGGGAAGACAAAGATGAATAAGATACAATCTCTTACTTCCATAAATCCATAGTCTAATAAGGTTGTTGTTGTTAAGTGCCATCATCGAGTTGGTTCCAACTCATAGAAACCCTGTATAAAGCTTCCAAGGAGGGGCTGGTGAGTTTGAACCACCAGCCTTGCAGTTTAAAACTACCTTGTGATACAGTGTTTATCCTACAGTGCCATACCAGGACTCCCTAATAAGGTTGTTGTTGTTAAGTGCCTTCGAGTCAGTTCGGACTTATAGGGACCCTGTATAGAGTTTCCAAGGAGGGGCTAGTGAGTTTGAACCACTGACCTTGTGGTTCAAACAGACCTTGCAGTCCAGAGGATTAACCCACAGTGGCACACCAGGACTCCTAATAAGGTAGTAGATCCATATGTACATAATTATAATTTGACAATAAATAAGGAATGATTGAGGAGCCTCCAGGTGCACAGACCAGGGCCTAACTCTGACTTGGTAGAGGGTATTTCTGAGGAAGCTTCCTGGGGGAGGTAACACACTGAGTCTTAAAAGATAAATAGGACTCACCCAGAGCATAGAGACTTGGGTAAGGGTTTCATGCACACAGGGCAGTCAAGATACACACAGACACAGAGATGACATTTGGAGAACTACAAGAGGTGTATTTAGTAGCTCATTAAGTGCAAGTTAAAAGAACAATTGTAGGCGGTGCTATCCTGAAGATTAGAGATCTGGTGTGGTGCTGTGGGTTAATGCGCTGGCCTGCAAAGTTATTTGAAATTCAAGGTCGCTGGTTCAAGCTCACCAGCCACTCCTCAGAAACCTTACACAGGGTGGCTATGGGTTAGAACCAATTCAATAGCACTTAACAATAACAAATCCTGCAGAACCTTTTAAAGGTCATTAAGGAGCATGGACTTCCCCTCTCTATGCCTAGTGTTTTATACAGTGAGGAACATGGTCAGATTGTTGGTTTGTGATAAATGGTTGGGGGTTGAAGATAATATTGGAGGCAGGGAAACTAGAGGTTGAAGATTAATAAATGGATCAATTAGAGAAATTGTTTAAAATTATAGTCTTCAAGAACTGGGAACTGAATGTGGGGATGAGAGAGAGTCATTGAGGATTGTCAAGGTCAGCCTCACCTTAAGAGTAAAAAGTTTGTGTCAACTTGACTGTCGCATATCCTGGGTGGTTTAGCAGTTAAGATGTAGCTATCATCTCCATGATGAGATCTAACATGATGCAATCACCCCAGGAGGTGATAAGATGTGATCAGCACTGATCTGATGTAATTATCCTATGTGTTGTAAACACTCAGTCCTAATATGTGTGGTGCTGTAGGATCAACACTGGACTGCAAACCACATGGTCGGCAATTCAAACCCACCAACTGCTCCTTGGAAGCTATATACAGGGTCACTATGAATCAGAACAGACTCAATGGCACTTAACAACAACAACATGATGTTAAAGAGGCCACATGCAATCTACAAGATTAGTTTACATCTTGAGTAACTGTCTTGGTTTTTTTTTAAATGTTTTATTGTTAATTATGTAATAGTTTACATGGGAGAATATTAGTTTTACATTCATCCCATCACACATCATTTCATTGCCATGGTTACAGTCTCCTCCATGCATCAATAACCAACCAAAGGGTATAGTCTGCAAGCCTGCCCCCAGTTATCAGCACACAGCCCTTCTCCTCTCTGGGTCTAAAGTCCCCAGCAGCTCCATTTCTCCATGTCATCGTCTCTGCCTCCATCTTTGGCATCACTGCTTCTATGGGTAGGGTCCCGCTCTCTGCTCTTCTCTCTTGATGGTCCCAGGGACCTCTGCTCCTAAACTGCAGTCAATCACTCCCTTCCTTTGCTACTGTAGCACAAGAGACCTATCCGCATCTCCTTTCATCAGCCCCACCCAGACAGATTGGATACTACTCAGTGGAGATTCTACCTTCCTCCATGCCCTCTGGATCTAGGTTCCTTCTTGAAAGCTCGTAAGCCAGTCACTTCTTGCTTTGAAGCCCCCCCATTTTGGGTAGCCAATGTCCAAGTTGCCCATCCCTATCTACTCTGTGTATGGAGGGGGTGGGAATGATCCTTGCTGTAAAGATTTGTTCCCTTTTATGAGCTACTGTATTGAGTCAATCTCTTTTGACTCACTATAAAAGGAGAGACATGAGTAGAATTTGGAGGGCCTGATGACCATGAATATAGAAGATCCAAGAGTAGAGTGTGTCCTTGGAACTGCGGGTCATTGCACTGCGAAGCTCCTACATTCAGGGGAAGATTGATGCCAAGATGTAGTGAGATCTCCAAGGAATGCTGGGCCTACAGATGCCAAAAGCAAACAAGGACTTTCCCCAGAGCCAACAAAGAGAAAGCTTTCCCCAAAAACAGGCACCTTGAATTTGGATTTCCAGGCTCCTAAACTATGAGAGCTCTGGTAGCGTAGTGGTTACAAATTGGGCTGCTAACCTCAGGGTCAGCAGTTCGAAACTACCAGCTGTTCCACGGGAGAAAGATGAAGTATTCTGCTTCCGTAAAGATTTACAGCCTCGGAAACCTTGTACAGGGTCACTGTGAGTTGGAACTGACTCCACGGCACATAACAACAACAACAAAACTGTGAGAGAATAAATTTCTGGTTGGTGAAGCCCCCCAAAAGAGTAAATACAACAATAGATGTGTTCTAATAAGCTACCTCTGGCCCCAAATAACTTGGATTACAAGTTCCATTTTTTTCATTTCTTCATATCTTAAAGATTCTTTTTTCAAAAGCCCCATAATAAAATGTAAAATGACTGTGAAGCAAAACGTACCTTTAAAATCTGTTAACATGTTAGCTGAAAAATTGTTTAAATTGTTGAGCTGAGATCATTATAATTATGATTGGATTACATAAGAGTATACTTTGGGGCATTTCCCCCCTCCTCTGGGGACTTTTCACAACTTAAATTCTTTTCTTTTTAGATTAAAAAAAATTTTTTTTTGAGAGAAGTAGATGAAGAAAGAAAAGAAAAGGCATGTTGCCCTTAGCAACTCGACTTGAGTTATTATAGCACCACTAAGCAAAAATAGCATCTTGATTAAAGGATAAGTAAGGCACTGTGGAATTTTGCCAGGCTGCTGTGGGAAGGTCAACCCACTCTGGCTCCATGGATAATGCAAAAGGTCAACATTTACAGATTGGAATAGAATGTGCCGTTTTTTGGTTGCTCAACTACAAACCAAAACAGATTGGCAATTTGAGTCCATACATTGTTACCATGGAAGAAAGGCTTAGGAATCTGTTTCCCTAAAGATTGTTGTTATTGTTAAATGCTGTCGAATCAGTTCTGACACATAGCAACCCTGTATAGGGTTTCCGAGGAGTGGCTGGTGAGCTTGAACCACAGACCTTGCATTCCAACGCATTAAACCACAGCACCACACCAAGGCTCCTCCCTAAAGATTGCAGTTGAGAAAATCATATGGGGTTTTCTAGCAGATGGGGTCTCCGTGAGTCTGAATCAAGTTGATGGCAGCAGGTACGGGTTTGGTTTTGATATGTTGTTGTTAGGTGGCATTTAGACAGTTCTGACTAACAGTGACCCTATCTGTGTACAGCAGAACAAAACACTGCCTGGTTCTCTTGTTGTTGGGACTCCATGCACAGCAGAACAAAGCACGACCTGATCCTGGGCCAACCTCACTACTGTTGCCACACTGAGTCCATCTATGCTGCCACTTGGCCAATCCATCTCGTTGGGGGTCTTCCTCTTTTTTTCTG
>NW_006408690.1:1039592-1040465 GCF_000296735.1 Chrysochloris asiatica
ATCCTTACGGGAGTAGAAAGCCTCATCTTTCTCCCGCGGAGCGGCTGGTAGTTTCGAACCGCTGACCTTAAGGTTTGCAGCCCGATTCGTAACCAGGAGGTGTGCAAACTCTGGGGGTACCAATGACCAGATACCAAAAAAAATTTAAAGAAAAGCAGAAGAAAGCAAAACCAACAAAGTGTATTGTCTACCTTTGCTCCAAGGTTCCTGCGGCGTTTTTCCATGGTGTGTCTGCTGCCCCGCTTCGTCTTGCAGTTTGGTCTCACCCAAGATGTCGGCTCTGGGCCGCTGAGCCCGGCAGATTCAAAAGTATGCAATTTCTTCCTTTAGCTTCAAGTTCCTGTAGCTATAAGTCTTCAAACTTTTAAAATATTCCTATCTCTGTGGTTCTGAGTTTTGGAGCTCTGCCCTGGATCTGCTCTGCCTGGTATTCTGTGGTATGGGTGATGGCAAACTTTACTGCACCTCCACCCTAGCCGCCATCAAGCCCCACCTCCTGTATATTTTTTTCAACATATAATTGTCGAGTTTCATTGGGGGGGGGGTGTGAATCTGCAGAAGTCTTCATGCTGCCACATCAGAAGCTGATCTTCATATTAATTTATTTGAAGTTCTGTTGGTCATCTATTGTATGTCAGGTTCTGTGCCAACTGTGGGGAGTACAGTGGTGAACAAAAGGAACACAGTGCTTTAGCTTGGCACATGAGAGAACTCAATAAATGTTTGCCAAATAAATGAATGACTAATAATCTGAGAAGCTGGGTTATATGAAGAAAAACGTGGCAGCAGGATTGGAGGCAAACTCATTAACAACCTGCAATATGCAGATGATACAACCTTGCTTGCTGAAAGTGAAGAGAACTTAAAACATTT
>NW_006408690.1:1048380-1051127 GCF_000296735.1 Chrysochloris asiatica
TTCCTCTTTTTTTCTGACCCTCCACCTTACCAAACATGATATCCTTCTCCAGTGACTGGTCCCTCCTGACAATATGTCCAAAGTATGAGAGACGAACTTTGGCCATCTTGACCTCCAAGGAACACTCTGGCTGCACTTCTTCTCAAATGGATCTATTGGTTCTTTTGGCAGCCCATGGCACTTTCAATATTCTCCTCAAACACCATAACTCAAAGGCATCAATTCTTCTATGATCTTCCTTATTCACCGTCCAGCTTTCACATCCATATAAGGCTATTGAAAATACCATGGCTTCGGTTAGGTGCACCTTAGTCCTCAAGCTGACATCTTTGCTGTTCAACACTTTAAAAAGGTCTTGTGAAGCAGATTTGCCTAATGTAATACGTTGTTTGATTTCTTGACTGCCGCTTCCTTGAGTTTTGATAATTGATCCCAGAAGAATGAAGTCCTTGACAACTTCAATCCTTTCTCTGTTTATAACAATGTTGTTTATTGGCCCAGTGGTGAGGATTTTTGTTTTCTTGACATTGAGATAGAATCCATATCAAAGGCTGTGGTATTTGATCTTCATCAGTAAATGTTTGAAGTCCTCTTCACTTTCAGCAAGCAAGGTTGTATCATCTGTATATCGCAGGTTGTTAAGTAAAACTAGATAGATAAAGGCAGAGGTGAGTCTGGTGTGGAGGCATCTTTTACAAGTATGATTTTATAAAAATTTGCCTTTGACTTCCTCAGTAGCATTACTAGCATATTTGACATCTGGAGTAGGTGATATTGTAAAAATCACTTGTCAATATCAAGGAGTCCTGATGGTGTAGTGGGTTGTATGTTGGGCTGTTAACCACAAAGTGATCAGTTCAAATCTACTAGCTACTTCTCTGGAAAAAGAGGAGGCTTTTTGCTCTTGTACAGATTTATAGCTTTGGAAATCCTACATAAGGTTGCTAGGAGTTGGAATAGATTAGATGGCTGTGGGCAGTGGACAAAGTAAATAAAATGAAACACCATTACCAGTGAGTGGATTCTGCTTTACAGTGACATATTGGACAGAGTAGAAGTGGCCCATGAGGTTTCTAAGTGTGAAAGCTTCATGGAAGCAGAGAACATGCTGTATCTTTACCCTGTGGTATGTTTGACCTGTAAGTTATCTGCTGAGTGTTTAAATAACTGCTCCACCAGAGTTATTTTTTTACTAAAGTGTGTTGCTGATGTTGTGCTCTAGAGTCGATTCTGATTCTTAGTGGGTACAAGATTTGCATAGGGTTACCAAGGACCAACTGGTGAGTTCAAACCTCCAATCTTGCAGTTCAAATAGACCTTGTGGTCTACGAAGCTACCAAAATATATATATTTTTTAAAAATCACACTTTTTAGTTTTCACTGCTTCAGTGTTTTAAAATTTAAATATTAAAAAACAAACATACCCTCTAAGTGGTCACATAAAGTGACAGAATTGACGCAAGTTTTATTTTCTGTCTTTACAATCATATGCTCTCACAATGGGATTTCAGATCTACTGTTTAAAGGCAAAAGATTCCTGGTGGTGCAGCAGCTAAGTGCTTGCCTGCTACCTGAAAATTTAGCAGTTCAAACTTACTAGGTGCTCCATGGGAGAAAGATGGGAAGTGGGCTTCTGTAAAGATTGCAACCTTGGAAACTCTTGGGCAGATCAGATGATCTCTGTGCCAGAATGGGCTTCCTGGTGTTGTTGTGAAGTGCTGTCAAGTTGATTCCGACTCATAGTGATTGTGTAAGGGATTCCAAGGAATGGCTGGTGTGTTTGAATAGCAGTTCAGTGCTTATCCTACAGTGCTACACCAGGCCCCAGGACATGATGGTAATGGGGTTTAAAGGTAAAGGTTGCAGTCATAAACTGCACCCAAAGCAAGTTAAAAAGAATATGGACTGATAAAAATGTAACTATCCAAAGGAACACCTTGTATACTTGAGGACGGAGACAATTGTATAACTGGGAATTCTCTAAATTAAATTCCATAGAGAATAAAACGCTTATCAGTAAATCAGTAAAAATGCTTATTCAAGGATAAGTAATAAGAACCTGATGATTTGACACACACACATATACATTGTTGTTGTTAAGTGCTGTCAAGTCATTTCCGACTCATAGCGACTGTTACAGAGTTTCCGAGGTTCAGGTGGTTTGCTGTCCATTGTTGATCCTACAGGGCCACACCAGAATATAATTAATACTCCACAATAAGCGGCAACAGTTTGTTTGTTGCTGTTGTTGTTATGTGCAATGGAGTTGGTTCTGGCTCCCAGTGATCCTGTATAGGGTTTCTGAGGCTGTAAATCTTTACAGGCACAGAAAGCCTCATCTTTCTCCCACAGAACACCTGGTAGGTTTTTTGAACTGCTGATTACATGATGATAATAAGAAGGAAACTGATTTGGGCCATATCACTGTTTTTAAAATCCTCGCAATGTGTCCCTGGGTGACATGAACAGTTAAACGTTTGATTACTAGCTAAAAGGTTGGCAGTTTGAGCCCAGACAGCGGTATCTCACAGGACAGGACTTCCATAAAGCCACTGCTTTGAAAACCAGCTCAGTGCAGCAGTTCTGCTCCTGGCATATGGGGTTGCCATAAATTGAAATCTACATGAAGGCAGCAACAACAGACATTGTGCTTCTCTCTTTTTTTTTTTTTTCTTAAATGTTTTATTGTGAATTATGTGATAGTTTACATGGGAGAACATTAGTTTTACATTCATTCTATCGTATAT
>NW_006408690.1:1052257-1053661 GCF_000296735.1 Chrysochloris asiatica
AAGAAGCATCTTCTGTTCTTCTAGCCACTCCAGGTTGGTCTGCTTGTCCTTTCAAGTGGGAATTTCCCATCTCTGGAGATCTGGATGTGGTTCAGGCGTCCACCTATATAGTCTTATGTATTGCAGATGCTCCGCAGGAAGCCTCCTTCACTGGGCACGTTGTAGCCCCATTTTAGGTATTCCAATCAGTTATAGGCAGAAGATGGACTTACAAGCTTTCTATGGTGATGCTTTTCGCTATTACTTTCTCTCCCTCTCCAGTGTCTATTTCATAATATAATGCAAGGAAAACCAAGATTCGAAAGACAGCCAAGCATCTTAATATTATTTCCCCCTTTTCCGCATTCCAACCATGGCTCGATCTGTGTATCCCAGAACGCTGTTGTTCTCAAGTTGTGCATATATCATTATTTACCTCTGTTTTACTTAGCCCATTGAAACCTGTCTAATTGTTCTCCCATCTGCTTTGTTCTTCCATTCCCCTCTCCCTACATGTATATTGCCCCCTCCCTATCACCCAAACTATCCTGTGTCTAATCCCTGCCCTGTGCTCCACCTTACCCTCCCTCCCCTCACCCACCCCCAACATCCCAATAATCAACAAAGAATACCCCCTACCCCCCTTTAGCATGGGTTCTTTCCCTTAGTCTTTTACAGTAGTGGTCCTATGCAGTATTTCTCTTTTTGTGACTGACTAATTTCACTCAACATAATGCCCTCAAGGTTCATCCATGTTATGCAGTAGCTTGCAGCTTCCTTGTTATTCTTCAAGGTAGCACAACATTGTGTGTATGTACCACAGTTTGTTTATTCATTCTTCAGTTGATGGGCACTTTGGCTGCCTCGATCTTTTTGCTATTGTAAATAGTGCCGCTATGAACATTGGTGTGCATATATCTTCTCGGATTGTGGCTCTTTTTTTCTTGTGGGTAAATACCAAGTAGAGTAATTGCTGGATCATAAGGTACTTCTATTTTCAACCTTTTGAGGAAATGCTTTCTAGAGAGGTTGGACCATTTTGCAGTGCCACCAGCAATGCAGGAGTGTCCCAGTCTCTCCACATCCTCGCCAGCATTTATTGTCTTCTACATTTTTCATCTTTGCTGTTATTGTTGGTGTGAGATGATATCTCATTGTTGTTTAGATTTGTATCTCTCTAATGGTTACTGATTGTGAAAATTTCTTCATATGTTTGTTGGCTGCCTGGATCTCTTCCTTGGTGAAGTGTCTGTTCATGTCCCGTGCCCACTTTTTAATTGGGTTATTTGTCTTTTTTCCTATGTGTTGTAATTCCCTATATATTTTAGAATGTAATTTCCTATATATTTTAGAAATGAGTCCCTTGTCTGATATGTCATTGCAAAAGATTTTTTCCCATTCTGTGGGTTCCCTTTTTACTCTTCT
>NW_006408690.1:1058437-1107173 GCF_000296735.1 Chrysochloris asiatica
AAAAAAAAAAAAAAAAAGAATGTCCACACCTCTATCTCTGCAGCTCTGTCAGGCATCTGTGGCTGCTCTGATCCTTTTCCCGCTTGGTCCCACACAAAATGGCGGCTCCTGGAGCAGCTGATCATCCCAAACCAAGAAGCAGTGGATTCCTTGCTTCTGCCACAAACTCCCCAGCTGTAAGTCTTCTAACCTTCTATATATTCCTTTATATGTGGTTCAGAGTAGTGAACCATATCCTGAGCCTTCTTGTTCCTGTATTCTGTGTTGTTCTCGGCAGAGCTCGTCACTACACTTCCACCCAATCCGCCATCTTTTTCCAGAAGTCATGCCTTCTTTTTAAAAAACTTTTTATTGTAAATTGAGTGATACTTTACAGAGTAGATCATCAGTTTTACATTCAGCAAATCATATACTTCAATTAATTAAACTGATTGCAATCCCTTCTGCGTACCGTTAGTCAACAGTATTTACCTCTATTCATTTCAACTCTCACATTCTTCTCTGTCTCCTGCTATCTTCATCTTTCCTCTGCCAACCTCCCTCTTTTTAATGTGCCTCTTAATGTCTACACTAGGGGCTTGAGATCCCCACTATTCTGTCCTTGCTAGACTGCTGGCTTTTTGCAAACTTCTCTTCCTCCCAATAAGCCGATGCCCCCAATTCCCTAATAACAAGCAGTCCGCTGGTTACAAATTACTTGCCTTCTTAGTTGGGTACCAACCCCTGTGAAGTTTATTATGTTAAAAATATGAAGTACATTCAAAGTTTCTTAATAACTAATGGTGTGCATAGAAGCATTATTACTACTGTATTATTGTGTTAAAGATGTTTTCGTGTATCTGAAAGTGTTTCAGTATCTCCCATGAATAGAAAGATATGTTAGATACTATAATTTAAGGCAAACGTTTGATGAGCTGATCTTAGAGGTGAACCCTGCCGAACTGTTCCTACTTTTAAGTACAAACTCTACTTAAAGAGAAGCAAGAAGAGAACTTGTTAGAATCCAGGGCCTGCCTGTACTAGCGTTGTATTTGTGAATGATTTTGTAGAATGCAAATACACTGCAGTCATATCATTGGTCTTAATGATTGTTTGCACTTTAATCTGAAGGTTTTTCAGACCCAGTCCTAGAAATCTATTCATTCATTTTACCATATATTTATCTGTTGTTATTGTTAAGTACCATTAAGTCAGTTTGGACCCTATATAGGTTTTCCAAGGAGCAGCTGATGGGCTTAAATTTAACGTATGTATCTTAGTCCTATATCAATGGGTCAGTGAATATGACAGAGCCATTTCCTAAGGAAACACACATTCTTGAAGGAGAGACAGCTATATAGACAAGCAATTTATATGCAGAGTGCTAAGAACTGAGCAGCTGGTTGGATATTTTCAAAGAACCCTATTGGTGCAATGGTTAAATGCTGGGCGGCTAATAACAAGGTTGTTGGTTGGAACCCATCAGCTTCTCAGTGGCAGAAAAATGTGGAACTCTGTTGCCATAAAGACCACACCCTTGGAAATCCTATGGGAAGTTCTACTTTATTCTTTAGGATCGCTCTGTGTCAGAATGGACTTGATGACAAACAACAATTAGGTACTGTGAATGTTAAGAAGAGGGGATAGCTTGCAGGAGAAATGTCCAGAGGGACCAGTGATTTCTTGGCAGCTTTGCCAGAAGCTGATGTGACAGATAATGTCTTAGAGCTCGTATGTTTGCAGCCAGAGGCACTGCAACTGTTGTCTGTGTATCATTGCAGAGGTGGATTCTGCTGGCGCGGAATACTCTGAAAAGACTCATTTCCGCTGCTGTGGGAGACAATCGAGAGGAAAGTGTCTCACCAGTGGGAAGAAGAGGGACAGAGAGCTTGTGTGATTCTCTGGAGGAAAGAAGGACCACCTCTGCCTTCACAAACACCCCCAGCCTGCCTGATGCGCTGGTTCTTTTCTGAATCCTATTTCCTGAGGAGGACTTTGATATGAAATGCGTCTCGAACCTCCCTCACATGAATTTCCTATTAATTAACACAGAGCTTCCTCTACATAGACATTGGCAGGATTTCCCATGATCTGAGGTAACAGAACTCCTGCCAAGCTGTCTATCTTGTGCCTGCTTTGCATAATGTGCCTTGTCTGAGGTTGGACTTGGGTCGAGCAACTGGTTCTATGACACATTCCCTGGAGGAGTTTGTTTTTTAATCTGTGGTACATGAACGGTTGCTGTCAGGAAGCCAGAACAAACTCAAGTACAGTAAGACCAGAAACTTCTGGAACTGGAACCCTCCTGGCTTTATGAATTGGGAGCTGTTTTAACCCGGGAGAGGAGCTGCTGAGGGAAGAGGCCTAAATTAGAAAAATCTTGAGAAGCTTTTCAGGCCAGTGCTGAGGTAGACTTTCTGTCCAGGAGGGTCAAGCTAATTAACAACTGAAGGTAGATGCAGAAAATGGATCAGATACTCCTTACAGTTCTAGAAACCTGAAAAAGAGATGAACCGGAAGAGTAACCTGTCAGAACTTGATCCTACTTTATTGTCATATTAAAGCAAAATGGAGGCATTTATTTGATAAAAGTCACACGAGCCAGTGGAGAGTGATAATGCCACTCACAAACTCTGTGGTATGGAACAAGTCAATTTCTCCGGGCTTCAGTTGGCTCTGCTAAGAACCTATCTTTAAGTAAAGCACAGTCCTGCCGTGGGCTGGGAGAAGGGTGAGAATGGACAAGCTGGAGTCTAGAAATCTTTCCTCACTACTTGTTCTGATGAATAAGGACGGGACTCTGTTGTTTGTTAACAAAGGGTTCATTTCCCTTATTAAGAATTGTTGATGTTATTGTTAAGTGCCAGACAGTTGGTTCTGACTTACAGCAACCCTGTGTAGGGCTTTTGAGGAGTGGTTGATGGGTTTGAACTATTGATCTTGCAGTTTAGCAGTTCAATGCTTATCCTACAGTGTCACACCAGTACTCCCATTAAGGATTAATTAGGGCTTAAAAGAATAATACATGACCCTTGCTATCAGGGAGTTTGTAATTGTGACAATATAAAATCATACACATGTTGTTTTTGTTGTTGTTAGGTGCCATAGAGTCAGTTTCAACTTATAACGACCCTGTATAAGGTTTCCAGGGAGTGGCTGGTGAACTTGAACCACTGACCTTGTGGTTCAAACTGACCATATAGTCCATCGTATTAGCCCATACCAGGACTCCATGTACTTTAGTATCTCTAAGACATCCATTTTGGTATTTTTCCTTCTTTCTTGTCTTCTTAATGACCTTTTGCTTTTTTCTTATATGATGTTCTTGATGTTATCCCACAACTTTTGTGGTCTTTGGTCATCATTGTCTAATACATCAAATCTATTCTTGCGATGATCTGTAAATTCAGATGGAGTATGTTCAAGGTCAGTGCAATGTTTGTCTACTGTGTCACACCAGGATTCCCATTAAGGATTAATTAGGGCTAAAAAGAATAATGCATGCCCTTTGCTCTCAGGAAGTTTACAACTATGATAAGACAAAATTATACACACACTTTTTTTTTTAGGGGAAAACAAGCCCCAAATTCAAGCTAAAAAGGAACATATGCTAGACTTTGTTCTTGTTGTTAAGATCCATGGAGTCAGTTTTGACTCACACTGGTCCAATGTGAGTTTACAAGGAGAGGCTGGTGGGTTCGAGCTGCCAAACCTTGTTATTAGCAGTTCACTGCTTATCCTACAGCGCCACATCAGGACTCCAGTGTATATTATGTTGTTGTTAAGTGTCACTGAATCAGTTCTGACTCATAGCGATCCTGTTTAGGGTTTCCAAGGATCAGCTGGTGAGTCTGAACTGCCAACCTTGTGGTTTGCAGTCCAGTGCTGATCCTACAGCTCCACACCAGGAGTACAGAGACAGATCATCAAGCCCAAGGCCAAAATGGTGTCCAAATCATGGCCAATTTGTAGAGCCTAGGAAGTAACGGAAACTGGTCACAAAATCATTTTTGGCAGCAGATCAACTCATCATTGTCGCAGGTAGGACTATGAAAGTGGGAAAGGCTCATAATTGGAACACGTATACTATTGCAGATTAGAAACAGTTGCAGTGGTTCTGGCTCTCTCAACCGCCTTTGTAGGGACACGACTCATGACCATGCAGCCTTGGCACCCCATTTCCATTAGGGGCACACCCAGACAAATTCCTGAGACTGCCGCTCCCTGGGTTGGCTAATGGAGTATCCTTAATCCTCTTTGAAACACACTCTGCCTGAGGGGAAAGCTGCTTCTCCTAGTTTTCCTGGAATTGTCTGGGGTCACTTTGGCAGTTCATCTGTGAGAAGTGCACAAAGGATTCAAAATGGCGCCTGAACTTATGTCAAGATTCAAGACGGAGGTAGTAAGTTGACTACAGGCCGCAGGCTTCTGCAGGCCTTTAGATTTCAGGCTCTAATGCAATATGACAAATGAGTAACAATTCAAGATTTAAGCGCTGTTTTAGAGCCCTCACAAAAAGCAGCAGATGATGAAGTGCCAGCTTATAAGTCACTGAGGGACTGTTTATAGTGTGCTGATTAATCGACCAGGTAGCATTTCCAGAGCTCCTTTTTTTTTTTGGGGGGGGGGGAAGGGGGTGAAGAGAAGTGGTAATAGTTTGGAAGCTGGAACAAATGGGGTCAAGGTCATAGAAGCCGTGCCTTATAAAAAGCAAGTTCATCAGTCACATGTTGTGCTCTTTAAACTGAGCTGCAGTGTCTGAGGCAGGGATGAGAAAATGCCTGGAGGCTCAGCCACAGGCCCCTCAGACTGTCTGTCATACAGATAAATGACATGTGACTGGGTGTACTTCCTTGCAGTCCTACCTACCCACTCACAGTACTGTCCACAACCCCACAGTGCTGTGAGCCTAGCCTAATAAGGGACCCGTTGGCCCATTCAAAGAGCAGAACTGGTGGTACTATAGATTAAGTGTTAGGCTGTTACCTGCACAGTCAATGGTTCAAACTCACTAGCAGCAACTCAGGAGAAAGATGGAACAGTTGACACTTGTAAAGATTTAGAGTCTCAGAAACCCTAGGGTACAGTTCTACAGGGTTACTACAAGTCAAAAATTGACTTAGTGGAAGTAGGTTTGGCCTACTCAACTCAGCACAAGTCAAAGAACCCCATTGTGGGAAGCACAGTTAGGTCCCATGGGTGCTAAACCAGGTGCTGGCAAGTCAGAACCTGAAGTGACTCTCCTATCTCTGCAGGGAGGAAGCTGAGAGCAAGTCCAGCTCTGCTTTTCTCTGTGTATCTACCTCCTTTTGTTCTTCCTTTTGGCCTGCTTATCTGTGCAGGCAGAAGCACTCTCATGTTGCTCAGCTCCAGTTCTTGGGCCAATTGGTTGAAGTCTCTCGGTTATGAGACAAAGACTTTTAGCCATTTCAGGGTGGAAAGTCCAGTTTAAATCCAACCATCTGGAGCCACAGGAGGACCAATCCCTTCACTGGAGGCTTTAAAGAATGTCCAGTTTTTTAAAGGACATGTGGAATGTGACAGACCTTTCTTTCTAAGAAGCTCTACTACATTTATTCTGCTATTATACATAAGAGAGTATGTGATATATATGTGTGTGTGTGTGTATAGAGAGAGAGACAGAGTCCTGATGTGGCTCTGTGGGTTAATGCTGTACTGAGGGTAGCAGTTCAAGCTCACCAATTGGTCTTCAGAAACCCAAAACAGGATTGCTATGAGTCAGAATGGACTTGATGACGCTTGACAACAACATATATATTGTTGTTGTTGTATATATATATGGAGTCCTGGTGTGGTGATGCGTGTTAATGCACTGGACTACAATGTTGGTTTGAACTGCAAGGTCAGTGATTCAGGCTCATCAGCCGCTCCTTGGAAACATGATACAGGGTCGCTATGAGTCAGAATCGACTCGGCACTTAACAACAATAACATATATATGTTGAGTCAGTTCATATTGAGTCAGTTGATTTTGACCCTGTATTGAGTTTCTAAGGAGTGACTGGGGGATTTGAACTGCCAACTTGCTTATCCTATTTGTTGTTGTTAAGTGCCGTCAAGTTGGTTCCAACCCATGTTGTTGTTGTTCTTAGGTACCATCGAGTCGGTACTGACTCATAGCGACCCTATGTACAACAGAAAGAAACACTGCCTGGTCCTGGGCCAACCTCACAATTGTGAGCTTGAACTGCCAACCTTGAGGTTCAAACCAACTTTGCAGTTCAGCGCATTAACCCACAGTGCCACACCAGGATTCCTATAGCACTGTTGTCTAGTCAGCTCCAACTCAGAGTGACCTTCTGGATGTTAGAGTAGAACTGTGAAGCATAAGGTTTTAAATGACTGAATTCTCAGAAGTAAAGGAGTCCTGAAGTGGTCAGGTTTTTCTTCTGAGGCTCCTCTGGGTGGAATCAAACCTCCAACCATTCGGTTAGCAAGTGAACATGAAACTATTTGCACCACCCAGGGACACCTAGGCTGTTATAACATGTCTCATTTTCTTTATTACTTATATGCAGAGTAGATTCCTCACCTATTAAACTGTGATAGATCCTTAATTCCAGAGAACTGGGTCCTAGAGTCCTCAATGTTTAGGACCAGGCTAGATAGTCACAACAGCTTAGATGTAGGCTGTGAAGGAATGGTCACTCTAAGGTCATCAGGTGGCCAAGGGTGAGGAAGTCAACTTCTTGCCCTCCCCATCCATTCAGAACATTCTGCTGGTTTTAGAGCCCAGTGCTGCATTTGCTGTGTAGTATTCATTTCCTTCACACACATTTCCTATTAATTAACACCATTCTTTCTCAGCAGATAAGTTGGCAGGGACCTGCAGAAGCAGAGTTTGAATGTCTGCCAAACTGTCCGTCTTGTGGCTGCTTTGCATAATGTTCCTTGTCTGAATGCTGGCCGGAGCCAACAGTGTGGCCTAAGAAATGACAACTGGCTTCTGATTTGACAGGTATAGTACCACCTTTGCTATTCTTTCCACATCACAGATTTCACTCTCAGCCCATCCTAAGATTCAGGACCAGCTTGCACTCATCTATGTACTGGTCATAGGTGGGGAGATTCTGCTACATTCAGTTCCAGGCCTCCCCATAAGTTCATTGGAATCTCCATTACTGAAAACCCTCTGGTGTTTACAAAAGAGCAGATGCTAATGCATGGCCAAAGGCTAGGCTGTGTTATCTTGATTCTTTTCTTTCATCCCTTCTGGGGAGTTGTTTTCCCCAACTTTACAAAGCTCTCACTGCTATGTGAAAATCATTTCTGTTTCCTGAAAGGTACATTTTAGCTCATTGCCTAAAATAATAATGCTGTGGTTTACATTATTAATGTTTAGATAACATTCATTTCACAGTGGAGTTCAGAGAGGTGGCTGGGTAGGATGCAATTCCAAAGTTCGTCTTTTAAAAGCCAAATGAATCCAAACATATAGGCCCTATTCTTATTCCTATTCATTTTATAATAAAGCATATTGAGAATAACTTGTACTAATTCATCC
Organism: Chrysochloris asiatica; assembly: GCF_000296735.1. Lineage (NCBI taxonomy): Eukaryota > Metazoa > Chordata > Mammalia > Afrosoricida > Chrysochloridae > Chrysochloris > Chrysochloris asiatica. The sequence goes on from NW_006408690.1 coordinate 1,065,942, forward strand.
CTTGGAGATGGTTGATTTGAATCTCAGGGTCAGCAGTTCAAACTCACTAGCCACTCCTTGGAAATCCTATACTGAGTAGCTATGATTCAGAACTGACTTGATGGTTCTTCATACTATACTACTATAGGGAAGATGAAAAGTCATTTTGTTAGGTGCTGAAATTCACACTGGGTTGCTAGGGGACTCATCCTAAGACTCTCCTAAATGTATTTTACTTGGATCACAAATGCATTTTTAAAAATCTCCTTGAAAAATAACAAAGTTTCTCATATTTATGATCAAGCTCCCCAAATTATTAAATATAATATAGTCTCTTCCCCCCTTTTTTGAGTGTGTTGTGGATGCTGAAAAATTGTCAGAGCTCTCATAATGGTTGACTGAATAAATCTGTATGGACATGAAATTTTTAATAAGACATAACCTCACACATCATCCATTCATTACTGACTTTGTTCCCTCTAGTAGCAGCTGGACAAAGAAAGTGGAAAGTTGAATCAAAGATGAATTTCTATGTTCATTTAGCTTGGTTAATTAGCTGCTGAAATAATGTCCCCATTTCTTAATGGGAGCTCTACTTGATGGATAAGGCAGATGCCAGAGATGAGGTGACAGCTCCAAAAGGCACCTGGCTTACAATAATGTTTTTCAAATACGTGACAGGAAAAAGCAGGCTGGAATGTTCTATCTGCCAACAAACTAGACGCTGCCAACCCTGGAGGCAGCTGACTGACAGCCGGTTCAAACCGAGGTTGCTTACATAATAATAGTACCATTTTATATTCTTGATAATGGTAATATATGGAAATGTACGGGTAAAACTTCCCATTAGATTACTGTGGATGCCTTGGAAAACTCTGAATACAATGATGGAAGTTGGTGGACTCAGGTGTGAAATCTGAAGATCTCCCAGGGACTGTACCTTGATTTCCCCCAGCCCCCAAAACACCCGTGTGCGCTTTCAGTGCTATTGATAGTACCACTGCGAACACGGAACTCTCACTATCAACTTTCTGAGGTCACTTCTAGTTTGTAGTGATGTTTCTGCTTATTTGTTTCCAATTATTATTATTATTTTTAAATAAAAGACCTAACCTAAATGGAATGGTGTACACTTATGGTCTTTAAAAGTCTGACTGAAGTTGACTGAGAGCAGGTCCACTTTCTTATCCTCAAATAAATTCCCCAAAATTCTTTTACTAAGTTGAAGCCATTTATTGTTCCAAGATTGTTGTGAAATGTATAACGGTCGATCCTGTCATTCCTGGTTTGTAGAGGGGGAAATTGAAATACAGAAAATTTGTGACTTCTCCATCCAGTTGGTATTAAAAGCATCTACTCTGAATTCTGGTTAGTTGGCTGTTTATACCCTCTTCATGGCTACAGAATCCTGGTCTGACTAGACCAAACGTTGGACATGCAGATGGAGTCCTTTGTTGGAGCTGGTGAAGGATGCCACAATCTATTTCAAATGTGGTTAGGGAAAAGCTGGGCTCAGCTCTTGAGCTAAATTGCCAGTGCTGTCTGCTACCCTTTCTTCCTGTCAGGCAACAGTTTCAACTAAGTTCTAGGTGGGAGTTTTAGATTTACCAGTCTGTTGTTGCTGTTTGACTACAATAGATTGTTAGAGATGAAAGTTACCTTTCTAAAGGTCTAGCTCAAACTTTTCATTGTATGGGGAATTTGTAGGGAATTGGTGGTGGTGGTTGTAAGCTGTGGAGTCCGTCTCAACTCACAGTGACCCTGTACAGGGTTTCGGAGCTGTAAATCTTTACGGGAGCAGAAAGCCTCATCTTTCTCCCGTGTTACAGTTGGTAGTTTCGAACTGCTGACCCTGAGGTTAGCAGCCCGATTCATAACCACTATGGTACCAGAGCTCCTTTGAGGAAGTTTTGTTGTTGCTATGTGTGGTGGAGTCGGTTCTGACTCATAGCGATCCTGTACTGGGTTTCCGAGGCTGTAAATCTTTATGAGCAGAAAACTTCATCTTTCTCCCGCAGAACAACTGGTAGTTTTGAACTGCTGACCGTGAGATTAGCAGCCCGATTTGTATCCACTATGCTATTGAGGAATTGTTGTTGTTGTTATGTGCCATGGAATCGGTTCCGACTCATAGCAACCCTGCACAGGGTTTCCAAGGCTGTCATTCTTTACTGGAGCAGAATGCTTCATCTTTCTCACGCGGAGCAGCTGGTAGTTTCGAACTGCTGACCTTGCGGTTCACAGCCCGATTCTTAACCACTACGCTGAGGAGTTAAAACTCTCATAATGGTTTAAGCAGAGGGTCTAAACAATTTATTAGTGCTGGGATCTCCAGAGTATTGTTATGCAAACAATGTGCTCTGTATATTTTTTTGCAACCTATTTGTGTTTCCTCTGTGTGCCAAGTGCACAATATGTATAGGCACTATATAGAAAAATAAAAAATGTTATCCAGGTGGGTGTACTATATGATAAAAATATGGCATACATATGTTAATTCTTCATCATTCTTTATTTTCTAGTGATGCTTTTACTACATGTCAAGTGTGTGGTGCTGCAGAATAAGTACTGGACTACTAACCACAGGTTGGCAATTCAAAGCCACCAACCACTCCTTGGAAACCCTATACAGGTTGCTATGAACTGTCAGAACTCACTGGACTGCACTAAACAGCACAGTGCTACATATGAATTCAATCCCCATCACAATCCTCAAGTTGGGTCACATCACCCTCATTTAGCAAATGAGGAGGCCACACTCAGTGAGGTTAACTTGAACAGGAAAAGGTCACTGCCCTCTCCAGCTCCAAATCTCAAGGCTCATGTTGTCTTAAAAAAGAATTCAAAACTACTCAGCCACATCAGAATTTAAAAAACATTTGTGTTGTAAAAGAGGGCAGAGAAGCAGATTTCCTGTTTCTCTCAACTCATGTCAGTCCCCTGTTTAAAACTCTTTGAAGGTTCCCCTTTGTCCCTTGGACCATTGCTCCAAGTCTCTTAATCTGGTAAGCAAGTGGAACAGGGTGCTGAGAACTGCCAAAGTGCTAAAAGAGTTTTTAACCTGGCGAAAGCATCCTGCCATCTTAATATAATAGTTTAATTAGCAGTCAAACCCTACCTGAGGACTATGTCAGGAAGGACTATTGTTGGAGTGAAGAAAACCAAACATACATCTTTTATGGTCACTGGTAACCACCACCTGGAGAGATTAATGGTGCCAGTTGGAGACAGCTTGGCTAGGATGATCAACAGAACTTTGAATAAACAGACAACATATACCCCTACCACATATATGAAATCTCTATCAAAACTTCCCTTCTCTTTTTATCTGGGAGATTTTTCTACTCCTCTGTTCTCCTAAGTACTGATACGCAATAAATACTTAGCTCTGCCTCTGAGTCCTGTCTCTGAAAATTGGATCCACCAGCAGCAGATGACAAAGAACTGTTTTTTTCCAGTAACACATGGACCTGCATGATTTAACTCCTCTTTACCTTTCCAATTCCCACCTCGCCTTCAATGCCACCCATGCTCACTGGGATCATACGTCTTGCTGTCTCAATGCATCTTGGCCTTTGCTTTTCTATTTTCTGAGCCAGTTCAAGCCTTTTCTGTTCAGTGAAGTATTTCTTAACACTGCCTTCTGCAATGCTCTCTCTTATTTCCACCACATAATACCCTATTCAAATTTCTATCTGAGTACTGATAATACTTTGTAAGACGTATTTGTCCAGGTGATTGCATGCCCTATGAATCGCTCTCCTCCTGGGACTGCATATACAAGGGTCCTATTGTTGAACTGCCATTTGATAAACACATTTGCAATATGACCTTGGGCAAATTACTTGACTTCTGTGTACCTCACTCCACTCATCAGTGAGATGGAGATGACAATAGGGTTGTGGGGGAGATTAAAGGAGGTGATACATGCAATAATGATCCTGATGTACAACAGTAATAAATTATTTGCCTGATACATTACAACAGCAGCCACAACTAACACACAGTTCTTGTATTGCTTGAGGTTTTATACTGTGAGCTTTACAGATAGTAACTTGGTGTTGATCCTCTGGACAACCCTATCAAGTAATTACTGTTATTATTCCTGCTATAAGAAAATGGAGGCACAGAGAGGTTGAGTAATTTTACCAAGGTCACACAATTGGTTAAGTGATAGAGATAAAATTTGAATCTGGGCCGTCTGGGCCTAGAGCCCATGCACATAATTACAATGCCCAAAGAAGATTGACTATTATTAATTATCAATATGAGGGAGCTTTAAAAGTTCATGGAAAAATTCCATTATCTGTTAACTCCATTTTTTTCATGAACTTTTTGAAGTTCCTTCATCTGTGTAAAATCTAAGAATCAATCCCAGTCCAGAAGCCAAGGGCCAGTGCTCCACTCCACAGGGAAAACTGCCCAAAGTCAAGTTTAAAGTCTGAGCCAGCACTGAGGATTTACTTCCAGTTCCTTTAAGAAAGTCAATGAGAGGACCCAATTTATCTCCAGACAAAAAAGCAAAACACAAGCACAAAACTTCAGCTCCTACAGAGGTTGTGCCTATTACTCTGATATAAAAACTGCTTAAAGGGGAGGTTTGATAAAGGGATAGAACACCTATGTATAAAAACAAAGAGAAAATTAACGTTGGCCTTTTTGCAAGCACCCCATCCCCTCCATAATGTCTAACAAAGAGGTAAGGTAACATGATTTTTGTAGAGCAGGCATCTGATCTACTACTTGGCACTGGAATGGGAAAAGACTCAATTTCTAAACACTCTTCCCATCACCTTTCAGGATCCTATATTCCAGGTGTGAGACCTCTCTAGAGCTATGACACAAACCTTTGCCACTAGGGGGTGCCTAGACATTTCTGATAGCTACCAGGCAGGCGGCCTTCTCTGATAGAATGAATTACTAATTATAAGCTTGGGGTTATGTTTATAACTATTCTAGGTATAGATATGGAGTCCTTGGGGAGTACAAACAATTAGTACTTGGCTATCTTAAGTTAGTACTTGGCCGAGTAAGTTAGCACTTAACTGCAAACTGGAAGGTTGGAAGTTTAAGTTTACCTAGAAATGCCTTGAAAGAAAGGCCTGGTGATGCACTTCTGAAAAATCAGTCATTGAAAACCTTATGGAGCAAAGTCTACCTTGATTTACATGGAATCACCATGAGTCAGAGTGGACTTGAAGGTGATTGGTTACTGGTTATAATTAAAGTAGCTAATATTAAAGAATTGACTTGAAAGCAATCTGTTTAGTGGGTCGCACGTTTTATTCAGTGCCAGATACTCATCTAATACTTTATTGATCCATGCAATTCTCTCAACAACACTGGGATGAAAACATCTATTTTACAGATAAGAAAGCTGAGGTACAGAGAGGTTAAGTAACTTGCCCAAGGTTACCAGTTAGTAGATGTTTTTTTATGTGCCATTGAGTTAGTTTCGACTCATAGAAGGTCAAGAAACTTATTCTTCGTTGATTGCTGTATATCTTTTGGAGCCCCGTGGTGGTGCAAATGGTTAATGAGCTTGACTTCTAACTGAATAGTTAGAGATTCACGCCCACTCGTAGTTTCCTTGGAAAAAATACTTGGTGATCCACTTCTGATAAAACAGCCTTTGAAAACCCCACGGAACCTAGTTTCTGAAACACATGGGAGTTGTTATGAGTTGACTTCATGGCAACTGGCATTAGTATATCTTTTGTGATAGATATGAGTAGAAAAAAACGCTTGCTTTTAATTTAAAGAGCAAATCAAGTCCTTTAATTGTATCTTTTTTTCTTCAAACCAATTTTTATTGTTTGTCATACTTCCTTGAAAACAGGTATTTGATGTTTTGTCAGTTTATTGTTGTTAAGAGCCTTTGTGTTGGTTCCTACTCATGGTGACCCTCTCTAGGGTTTGAACCCTGTTCTTATGGTTAGCAGTCCAGTGCTTTTCCTACAGCACCACACCAGGACACCATGTTTTGTCATAATCCTATACAAATCTATTTTATCTATTACTTCAGATTCTTTTCTCTGACACATGCTTCTCTTCCTGACCCCCACCCCCATTTCTTCATGGACATTGCAGACACAGATCATTCATTCTGTTCTTTAAATTCGGACTCCTAGGTTATGTGTGTGTTTTTAACAAGCTTAATTCCAATTCAAATATGAATTTCAAGATTTGGGGTCCATGATTCAAGTGCTCTCATCTTATGGATTGCCAGGATACCAATTGTCTCTTACATATCCAAGTGATCATTGATGCCTAGAATGGGTCATCCTCTACCTCAGTAGAGGAAATTCGATAATACTCAGACCAGTCTGGGAAACCTAATCTTACTCAGAACAATCAGGAGTCCAAAAACCTAAATTGACGGTGAACCAGAATTATTTCCCTCCAGATATGTGGATCAAGTGGCCCCCCCTTTTGGTTGTGATTATTCCTAACCATACCTGCCATGGACATTCATCCTCTTCTCTGCCAATATGTGCCTAGCACATTAAAAACACAATTTCTAAAATGACTTCTTCCCATATGACCATCCCTAATCAATCCTAAAGATTTCGGAGTATTTCTTCATTCTGCATCCTGTAGTCATCTCAGTCCTGTTTGTCCTACATTTGAAATTCAATTAAAGCTTTTTCTAGACTTCCCCAGAGAGCTGGAATATTTTTAGAGTATTTCCTGAAATAAGTGTATCTGTGAGGATCTGGAATTCATATATATGTTTTCCTACAATTGTATGCATATTTTAAATGAAATCTGGCTTTTATATTATTTTGGTACATGAATATGTTGGTTAGTAAAACTCTAGACTCTCTGTGATATTTCTCTTACCAAAGACACAAACCTAGGCTTCTCTTGTCCTCTGTCTGCACTCAGAGACCTCTGCTTAAATTGGTCAGTAGCCAGCCCAGAGTAAGAGTCTCACCAAAAGGGTCCCCAAGGATTGATCTATATCTGAAAGGGCTACTGCAGCACTTGACACCTACCTCATAAAGTATCAGTTCTGCTACTCTGCAAAAGCCAGGGGCAGAGTACCCAGTGAAAAAGAGAAATTTGAAAACCATGTGAAATTATTCACTATAGATTAGCAAAGAAACACAAAATAATCTCATCCTTATCTTGCTTAATTGGTACTCTGTTTCTGTCAGGGATTGGACATTTGAAAAGAAGCTTTGATTCTATGGAAAGGTGCTGAAGTTTTGGGAGACATATGTCAGCCCTACCTAGAAAATGAAACTTTTGATGTGGTGAAAAAAAAAAGTGAAACTGTTCACCACAGATTAGTAAATAAGTGCAAGTAAATCTGGAGTTACCTTGCTTTTTGGGCAATTCGACCCTGGAAAAGGCACATCCCCCAAGTGTAGTGCTTGGAATGTTTTCAGTGCCATATTTATGTAACTTCCCTTGTTCTGCACATGTGCACTCTCCATGCAACCCTCCTTCTACCTGCACTGGGATTTCAGGATGGAGGCATTTTCCATAAGACCTCTTTAAAGTGTTGAAGAGAAAAGATAATCAGTTTGAGGACCAAAGTGCGCCCAACCCAAGTATTTTCAGTAGTTTCATTTGCATGTGAAAATTGGACAGTGCATAAACAAGACCTTAGAATAATTGATGTAATGAGTTATGGTGTTGGAGAAGAACATTGAAAGCACCATGGATTGCCAGAAGAATGTGCAAATCTGTGTTGGAAGGACTGTCAGAATGCTCCTTAGAAGTCAGGGTGACAAGACTTTGTTGGACATGTTATCAGGAGGGACCTGTCCCTGGAGAAGGACATTGTTGTTGTTGTTAAGTTCCATCAAGCAGACCCATAGTGACCCTGTATAGGGTTTCCAAGGAGCAGCTGGTGGATTTGAACCGCCGACCTTGAGGTTCAAATTGACCTTTCGGTCCAGCGCATTATCCTGCAATGCCACAGCAGGACATTATGTTAGGTAAAGTGGAGGGTCATAGAAAAAGAGGAAGACCTCCAATGAGGTGGATTGGCACTGTGATAGTAGCTATGGGCTCAAGTGTAACCACAGTTGTGAGGATGGTACAAGACTGAGCAGTGTTTTGTTCAGTTGTGCACAGAAGCACTGTGAGTTAGAACCAACTGCATTTAACAACAATCCTCTTAGGGGTTCCTACAGGCTTGCAGATCCTATAAGTCTAGTTTCTTTCCAGAACCCCCTCTGGATGCCTAATAGGCTTTGCTTATGGTACTGCACAAATGGTTTAATTGACTGAATTGAATTCAACCAACATGAATACTGGTTGTTATTGTTGTTGTTAAGTACCATAGAGTCGGTTCTGAGAATCTACTCATAGAGACCCTACATAGGGTTTCTGAGGAGCTCATGATGGGTTTAAACCACCAGCCTTGGGATTAGCAGTCCAGCACTACACTAGGACTAGAAGAATGATTAAATGCATAGAAGCAGTCAATAAATACTGCATTTGAAAACGATGGCTTTTCTGATCTTCTCATGACGATGATTAACCTCCTTGACATTTTCTTTATGCCTGTGAATAAATTATCACTTTGGATTAAGCATATTTTTATCCTAGTTCTTATTAATTTTGGCAAAACAGCTATTTTTAGTTTCTTATGAAAATCCCCCCATTTGGAAAGAGTAACTTTAAAAAAGCAAAGCAAAACAAAAATGTAAAAGACCACTAAAGAAAACATAATCTATTGGAAAAGCATTTTGATAAATTCTTCTCCTGAGAGGCATAAAAAATCATAGGAAAGGGGAAGGTCCAGTCATCAAAGACTGTTTAAAGAAATCTGCTAGCTTCTATTTCAGGAAGGTTTACAATGATACAACTAACACAGACAAATGAAGGAATAGGAACTTAACCTCAGAGTATAAAAGTGGCTCATTAGCTGCTATTTCCTGGAAAGGTTAATTAATAATATTTTCACGTATTTGAGATATCAAGGACAGAAAGCAATGTCACAGACTGTGAGTTGCTCCTCATGATGGCGGGGAATGTAGTTAATGTATCGAGAACTATTTTCTGTCTGTGATGTCTCTCCCACACAGCTTTCTTCCTTGGACCCTTTCGTATGACTTGAACTCCTTATCAGTAGGGCCTTTTCCTAAGATTCTTTTGCTGATAATTTAATCATGCTATACTCACTCAAACGGAGGGGCTAGAAATAGTTACTCCATGGTATGACACAGCCTTCCACCTCCTCGGAAGGGGTAACGGCCTTATTTAAGACAGCTCATACTAAGTCTTAATGTTTCTATAAAAGTCACTAATGGTCTTCCTCTTCCAGATCCTAAAGGCAAAAATCTCTTCCAAGTCCCAGTTAGCCCCATGAATGTGGATGAGGAGAGATAGAAAGTCTGGCAATGAATTGTTGAAGACAGTCTCATTTATTATTTGCTTCTATTTTTTTCTTTAAAAAAAGTAAAATGCTAGTCTCTGTGCCCCTCTCATTTAAAAGTAATAATTCTGGCTGCAGAAAATACAGGAAAAAACGTTTTTAAGAAGCACATTAAAATTCCACAAGATACCAATACTGTTAAATTTTGGTGTCTTTCTGTCCACATCTTATTTTTTAACAACAAAAATTCAAAGAATTGACAAAATTTCAGAATTTTTATAAATATTTACACAGTTCTACTCTGACACATATGGGGTCAGAATGAACTCAACAGCATTTTTTTTGGGGGGGGTGGGGGGTGAGATATTGTTGTCAAAGTGCTGTCAAGTTAGTTCTGACTCAGAGTGACCCTGGACTCCAAAGGGGTTATCCTGATGAATTTTCGCAAATAACAGAGGAAAGTCATGGGCACTTATTAAGAATAAGATTTAGAACAATTGAAAACTGTATTTATGAGGGAAAGACCCGGAAGTTTGCACAGAGGAGTTTTTTTTTTTTTTCCATCAAAACAATGCACCTTACTCTTTGAGGGCAGCAAAGGCTGTTCTATGAGAATTTCGCTGGGAAGCCTTACCCTACCCACCCTACAGCCCTAATCTTGCCCCTTCAGACTTTTTTTTGCTCCTCCAACACAAGGAGCTCTGGTAGTGTAGTGGTTACAAATCGGCCTGTGAACCTTAAGGCCAGCAGTTCGAAACTACCAGCCGCTCTGTGGGAGAAAGATGAGGCGTTCTGCTCCTGTAAAGATTTACAGCCTCGGAAACCCTGTACAGGGTCGCTATGGGTCGGAATCGACTCGACGGCACTTAACAACAACAACACAAAGAACCATGAAAACGAACATGGTTTGAATCTCACAGGGCTGAAAAAACTGCCATTTTGATGTGATGTAAATTGAAGAACATAGAATTTTTCGGGAAAGGGTTAGAGAGATGGAAGTATCACTTTCAAAAGCGTATAGACCTAGATGAAAGATATGTCAAGAACCAAACATATTCACATTTTGATATTTTTGCTTAATAAAGGTTTCTATGATTTTGTAGCAATGCTTTTTGACTTATCCTAATATGTATGATTTCTGTTCCAAGATGGGGATCATGCCACATATACAATTCCGCATTCTGTTTTGTTTTTTCCTACTTAGCATTATAAGAGTCATTTCCTCCTGTCTTAGCATATTTCTCAAAAGCATAATTATTTTATTTATCTCCTAATGAGTAGCATTTCAGTCATTTTTTAGAGTTATTACTCATAAAAAAGCAATGATAAATAGTCTTTGGGTAAATCTATGCATATGTTTTAGTTTCATTCCTTAGGGTAGATTTCTAGCAGAATAATAATCGGTGGACCAAGCGATAGGGGTATCTTTGGGTTCTTGATATAGTGTCCAATTGTCTTTGAGAAAGGCAGTTACAATTTGACATTCTACCAGTAAAATACAAGAGTTCCTACTGGAACTTCTCAGCACTATTCATGGTTTTAAGCATTCCTGTGATAATAGATATGAGGAGATAGGTAAGAAGAGATGGTATCTTGATTTTTATTGGCATTTTTAAAATTACCTAGTTATGTTATGTCCTTGTACATAGATATCTGGGTAGATCAAATGACTGGTGTTTTACAGATTACTTTGGTTTCCTTAATTGTCAGGCTGTTAAGAGGAGATTTTAGATTTTTTTTTTTCCTTTAGATTTCTCCTCATCATAAAACTAGTTTTACACAAGTAGCAGTAGATACTTTGAGTGCTGGTGTGGTGCTGTAGGTTAAAAACACTAACCACAAAGTTGGTGGTTGAAACTCACCAGCCACCTCTTGAAAACTCTACAGTGTCTCAAAGACTTGATGGCACCTAACAACAACAACAACGACTCAATACTTACTGAAATGACATGTAAACCACAGACTTGTGGCCTTTTAGAATGAATCAGATCATACAAACTACATAGCATAAGGAGAACCAGAAGAGGGGTTCTCTAAAGTTGGTCTAGAAACCAGTGATATTCATGGAGGACTTGGAACTAAAAAAAAAAAAAAAAAAGGAAAGTGAATCTCGTCCTTGTACAGAGCTCATAAATTTTCTTTAGAATTAATATGACAGAATCCTCTCATCAGCTTCCTGAACTCAGAAGTTCTTAGAAAGAATCAGCAGTTGTGTTGAGCATGGGTGAAAAGAAGAAAAAAAAAAAAAAAAATGTGAGAAGAAAATAAACAGTTCCCTCCTTTTCATTTGTATGATTCCTCTCAATTAACCCAAACACTATTGTTGAAGTAGGTAGCTTTCTATGTGTATTAACATCTGGGAACCTTGGAAAATTACTGTGGAGCAAAACTACCCGGACCAGGGCGTGGGGCCAGGCATTTCCTATTTAGTTTTCAAATGGTAAAAGTTACGTAACCCCTTTTAGCCTCAGTTTCATTAACTGTGATCTGGGGAAAATAATATCTGTTTTACAGTGTTGCTGTTAAGGATAAAAGGAAAAAAAAAACGTACAAAATCCCTAAGCACAGGATCTGGTATGTAACGGGAACCTAAGAAATGGTAGTAGTAATTGTGGTCTCCTAAGAGCATTATCTGCCACCACATCGTGTACTAAGGTCTCTGTGCCATGTGTATGTGGTATTCTTAGACAGTTGAACGATGGTAAAGTAAGTCTTATTCTTTCTTTGCATTAGTGAAAATTTAGCCATGTGGCTGGTTTAATTTACCACCCACCCCCATTATGTTTCAAGTGATGTTTTTGTGAACTCAGAAGAAAACACAAATGACCCAACTGAGGGAAACACAAAAAGAAAGACCAGTCAAATGTACATCAATATGTTTTATTCATGCTTCACTCATATTAGTTTCATAATCAACTGCTGTTGTTGTTTAAGCGACATCAAGTTGGTTCCGATTCATAGCAACCCCGTATAGGGTTTCCAAGGAGCGGCTGGTGGGTTTGAACTTCTGACCTTGTAGCTCAAATTGACCTTTTTGTCCAGCACAATATCCTGCAGCACCACACCAGAACTCTGTTAATCAACTTCTTATTAAGTGCTGTTGATTCGGTTCTGATCCATAACAACCATGTATGGGGTTTCCGAGGAGTGGCTGGTGAGCTTGAACCGCCCACCTTGTGCTTCAAACCGACTTTGCAGTCCAGCACATTAACCCACAGCACCACACTAGTAGAATATTACATGAACAAGGATACATGTAATACTGACTCTCTGACTCCAAATGTTGTACTTTTAATGAGCCACATTTTTCTTACAGCTGACAATGTTGGGCCTCTTGAACTTATGTCTTTTGTCATTTAGTGTTCTACTTCTATTTATTTACTATTTCCTTCATGGTTTAGACTAAATTTTAATAGTATAAACTGTATTGTTGTTGTTGTTGTTAAGTGCCTTCGAGTCGGTTCCGACCCATAGCGACCCTGTACAGGGTTTCCGAGGGTGTAAATCCTTACGGGAGTAGAAAGCCTCATCTTGTATACACATACATAATTTCGATGTTAACATTCAAATGAATTGGAAGGATGAAATGTTTTCTCCTATAACTTTCTCACAGTTTATACATCTTTTGCCCTCAGGAGGCAAAACCCTTCTATTTGATTATTTGATACATTGCTATTAGCTGAGGAATTTACACAAGGAAACTCAAGAACAGAGAAAATTATGTGTGACATATGCAATTCAAATATTTCCCAATGACAAAATCGCTGGTGAAACTGACAGTATCATTTATTATCTCCAAATGTTTCTTTTAGTCCTTTTACTTCATTAGTGGATCTTTTCATGAAGTAAGGCCAATACCCTGTATGTTCTTCTAGATATCACAGGAGTGGGCTGGACTCTATGGCAGACCCTCCTGCTCAGAGCCCAAGTGGGGCCCTGCAGCTGCCCCACCACAAGCAGGTTCCTCTGCAGCCCCTCTGCTCAGGCTCCCTCTTTCATGGTTTGGTGGGCAAGGAATCTGGTTGCCATAGTAACTTTCAGCAGCCATTTCAGGCTCTTCTCCATCTGTGTGTCCTTGGCGATTTCCCTGCCTTGGTGAAGTAGGTGGGGAACCACTTCCTCCAGGGATCTCCCCCAGCTCACTGATGGTATAAATGGGCAGGGGAACTGCGTTTCCATAGCAGCAGCTCCTCTACTTCTTCCAATCTAAGAAAGTCTGGCTCAAGGGATCAGCCTGGTGCTCCCAATGGCAAAGTCAGCAAGGAACTGCATTATCATAATGGTTTCCACACAGTCTTTCCAAGAGAGAGGTGGGCTTTGTGGGATGACTGCTGGAGGGAGTCAGGGATTTTGGATCAAACTGGCCTGTTCCCAGGACCTTACTGCCATGGTAACCTCCCCGTCTACAGAGACCACTCAGGTCTTTTACCAGCTAAGCCCAGATGTCATCTTTCAAGAGCACAAACAAGTCTGTTCTTGTTTCCCTCTGTTCTCTCTCCTTATTCATAAACTCCAGGGAATTCTGCTGGCTTCTCCTATCCTAATTCCTGAGAGCACCATGATTATGTCTTTTCCTTGCTCAATGTTAGTTTCAAGGTAGACTACAGTCTTTGCCTATGTCCAACTAGTCTACTGTTCATCAGAGTTCCTCAAGTTCTAAACTCAGCAATCATGGGAAACTCAAAGCAATTCTAAAATATAACTGTGAGGACATCTTTGCCCTTTTGCCATCTTCCTGTGCCCGAATCTACAGGCTTTGGTGAAAATAAAGGTTGCTTTGTTGGTGCAACACTGGTTTTGAATCTTGTTTAAATCTTCAAAAAAGCTGAGAAGCCATGCTAAGCCACATACCGTGTTTAGATTTTTCTTGTTTTCAGTGGTTGTTGTGAAGTGCCATGGAGTCAGTTCTGACTCATAGTGAACCTGGTGTGGTGCTGCAGATCAGCACTGGACTGTGAATCACAAGGTCAGCAGTTCAAACTCGCCAGCCACTCCTTGGGAACCCTATACAGGGATGCTATGAGTAGGAACTGAGTCAACATAGGGTTTCTTAGGAGTAGGTTTGAGCTGGCGGCCTTGCTGTTCAAACTGACCTTGTCATCCAGTGCTTATGCTATAGCACCACACCAGTTGAATGTAAAGTACCCTTCTTGCAGAAAGGTGGTGAGAATCAAGAAGGGTAATACATTCTCCTGTTGTTGTTGTTGTTGTTGTTATGTGCTGTGGAATAGGTTCCGACTCATAGCGACCCTGTTCAGGGTTTCTGAGGCTGTAAATCTTTAGGGAGGGAGCAGAAAGCCTCTTCTTTTCTCCCGCGGAACAGCCGGTAGTTTCGAACTGCTGACCTTGCAGTTCGCAGCCCGATTCGTAACCACTATGCTACCAGAGTTCCCTGGAGCATGTTTAATTGACTGGTTCATTCAGTTCTTCGTTCAGTGAATGAATTATAGAGCTCATTCTGTTACTTGCCTTAGGCAGGTCACATAACCTCCAGAAATATCACTTTCCTCATCTGTACAAAAGTGTGATTGAGTGTACAAAAAGGTACTGAATATATGTTGTTGTTAAGTGCCGTCGAGTCGGTTCCGACCCATAGCGACCCTGTACAGGGTTTCCGAGGGTATAAATCTTTACGGGAGTAGAAAGCCTCATCTTTCTCCCGCGGAGCGGCTGGTAGTTTCGAACCGCTGACCTTAAGGTTCGCAGCCCGATTCGTAACCACTACGCTACCAGACTGAATATATATAGATGTTCATAAATCTACTATGGGTTAATGTGCTAAACTGCAAAGTCGGTTTGAACTTCAAGGTGGGCAGTTCAAACTCACAAGCCACTACTCAGAAACCCTATATAGAGTCACTATGAGTAAGGAGCTCTGGTAGCGTAGTGGTTACGAATTGGCCTGCTAACCTCAAGGTCAGCAGTTCAAAACTACCAACTGTTCCGCAGGAGAAATATGAGGCTTTCTGCTCCTGTAAAGATTTACAGCCTCAGAAGTCCTGTACAGGGTCGCTATGAGTTGGAACCGACTCCATGGCATACCACCTCCACCACCATCATAAGTAGGAAATGACTCAATGGCACTTAACAACAAAAAATAGGGGTTCCAGGCACATAGTACCTACTCAGTTAATGGTGATTGTTGTTATTGATTGCCTGAATGGATTCTTTTCTGAAGTCTTGAGTCATTTGCTCTGAAGTCTTGAGTCATTTGCCATAGCTCAAGTCTTCCTCATTATGTTCTCTAGTATTTCTAAAGGCTGAGACTTTGAAAAGAAGGGCAGGACCATAACATTCCCCCTGCAGATAGTCACAATATTCAGTACCAGAGGGTGTTTGAAATGACCAGAGAAACCAGCATATTTTCTAAACTCTTTCTGCAGTCAGTGTGGGTCAGCAAATCTGACGCTTCCTGAATTTTGGAGCAAGAGGCAGAGATTGTTTTAAGGAAGCCTCTTTTTGTCTCTTTTTCCTTCTTTGAATCTTCTGTCCACATTGAGGGAGGGACACCCAGGATATTCTCACCTGGCCTGCCCTTCCTCAGTTGGTACCTCCAGTCCCTAGCCCCTCCCTAGCCCTCCCTCCCTCCAAGCTCACCTGAATTACTATCAGCTATTCCTTTCAAGCACAACTCAGTGTTCAGCAAGTTAATCAATAATTTATTAGCAAGGCATTAAAAAGTAATGAACACTTAAAACACTGCCCCTCCCAGAAAATATTTTTGCAGTTCAACTGGGACTGTCAAAGACTGCACTCCTAAGCCCTTTTTGAAAGCTTTCACATCTACATCAACCTGTGATGGCTGAGCCCTCCCCTCCTTGGACCACCAATGAATGAAATTCATAGCATTTTAGATTTAATTCTGCTTTAATTATTTCACACGCTTCTCTATTCTCCCCAGTCAGGTTGTCAATTTCTTGAGGGCATGAAACATTTTTTATACTTCTTGATTTACCTCATTCTGACATTTTATGTTGAATACAAAATGGATTCTCAATTAAAATTTCACAATTGATTGGTACTAGTGAGGAAAATGTCTTATATAATGCATATAATTAAATTTGGAAGGCTGAATTCTCCTAAACTCCTGATTGATTCTAGCAATTATTTTGAGGGTCTACAGTCTCAGAAACCCTATATAGGGTCACTATGAGTAGGAAATGCCTAGATGGCAATGTGTTTTATTTTTGTTTTTGTTTTTTATCTCTTTGTACATCTTTCTATTATTCCTGAATTAGTCCAACCACAATAGGATGGTTCTATTTAAACAAGGTTGTCATTTCAAACAGGATGGCTTTCAGAAAGTTCTTATGATGGCTTTGTATAAATTTACATCCCAAGAGTCATATGTGGGTCTTTAAATATACTTCATTCAAAATGCCTAATTATTTCTGATAAACCAGTACATATCTTAGTTCCAGGAAATCCAGGCTTAAAATAGGAGCTATTAAAGGAAGTGATGCATAATGGGATTGCATCTTCCTTATTGATTAGATATTTTTAAGATGTGCCTTTTGCTTAAAACCAGTGGATGGGAACATAAGAAAAGCACTTTATAAAACAGTTAAATTGGAGAAAATTATCAGGTCAGAGAAAAATAAAGTTAAAATAAAGGGGAAACAGTTAAAATTAGCTAGGTTATCTCAGTTTATAAAGACAGTTTTTCTCACTGTTAGCAATGGGAAGGAGAGAATTCCTCAGACACAAGACCCCCTAGGAAAAGTCTTCTAGTTTCCCTGGGAATAAATTAAGGGAATGTTAATAATATCACACAAGGTGTTACCAACTGTCACAAGGATATTTAAAGGTAGAACTTTTCTCAAAGATAACATTCAATGCATCAAATTCTTTATATATTTTTTTCCTTTCTGGGGAATAAATGGAAATTCTCTTTAAAAAAGTAATGTTTTAGCTCACAAGGGTCAAAGTAACATCCTCTGTAGTGCCAGGGAGCTTGGCTCGCCTTTGAGGGATGTTTGTATAATTGAGTTATGCTTAGTCACACCAACAGATGAAAGCTAGGCGAGGAAGATTCCAGGGTTAGTTTTCCCTTGAGGAAGTCAGTAGAGGAAAACTTGAGTATGTTGGGTCATCATAGGGGGACAGAGATTGAAAAGGGAAGAGATATGGGTGCTGGAGGACCTGGTCCTTATATGCAAAGGATGTGGGAGCAAGGACAGGAAGTGAATTCCCTTGTTTCCCTCATAACTAAAGCATTCAGGCCCCAAGTTCATGAGTGTTGTCTGCTAACAGTTTACTACTGAGTCATTCTTAAGTAATTGCTTAGAGCTGAAGGGAGCCAACTTGTCAAAGTTAGGCCCCCTGTCTGGGAAGAACTGTACCTAATGTCTGATTGATGGTAAGGAGTAGGTATACAAACTCAGGCCCTTGCTTCAGTTGGGGCCGTGAAAGGCCATCCTAGCTCTCCCTCTGTGTTGGTGAAGTTTTTATTAAGAATGCCCTGTAGTCCAACCCTTTGGCCCCACTCCTACTTATTTTCCTCCTCATTGAACCCAAGAGCATGCCTTACAACTTCTTCACACAAAGTTTCATTTAGCATTATTGTTTCTGAGCACCGTCAAGTCAGTTTTGATCCTGTATAGGGTTTCTGAGGAGCAACTGGTGAGCTTGAACCTCTGACCTTGCAGTTCAAAGCAACATTGCAGCCCTGTGAATTAACCCATAGCACCACACCAGTACTCTTCATCTAACATAGAACATCTTTGTAATTTTAAACTAGGATTAGACTTTATTACTAGAGAGATTTACCTATCATCATAGAAACCCAGATCTTAAAATGTTTGTAGAGCACCAAGAAGGCCCACTGAATTCTTCTTGGAAACAAGCAATAGTTTGACTTGTCTAGTAAAGAGTGTTTGCCTTAACCATTGTGCACTTTTAGGATTTGTCTGTTGTTGTTGTTGTTGTTAAATACCGTTGAGTTGGTTCTGGCCCATAGTGACTCTATATAGAGTTTCCGAGGAGTGGCTAGTGAGCTTGAACCACCAACCTTGCGGTTCAAACGACCTTGTGGTTCAGCACATTAACCCACAGTGTCACACCAGGACACATTAGCATCTGTCTATGTGGGGTTAAATTGACAGCAGCAACTGGAAAGACTGAATAGAAACTTTAGTGGGGAATTGAGTTTTACTGATGGGGAAGATCAACTCAGAAAGGAAGGGTAGGAATGGTTGCACAGCATAAAAATATAATTAATGTCACTGAATTGTACATATGGAAATTATTGAATTGGTGTGCTCTGCTGTGTATATTCTCAACAACAAAAACAACAAAACAAAAATAAATTATATGGTTAAAAAAAAAATCAAACCCTAAAACCAAACTGAAACAAAACTTTATAGCTCGTTATACAGAGGAGGAACCAAGACCCAGAAAGACTGAAGTCACACAGCACATACTGCAGTAAAGTCAGGTCTGAAACTGACTTCCGTTAATCCTCTAATCAGTGTTCTTACTACCTCAGCCTCCCTAACAACTCTGTGATTAAAGAGAGACAACCAGGTGATTGGCTTGCTCCCTTCAGAGAAAAGAGCGATGGGAGATACGTATGGAACCAGTGGAGGGCCCTGCTCCATTCCTGGAAAGGTGTTTAAACGTGTGTTGAGAAGGAACTACAAGAAGATATATTGATTCCATTGCTGGGGACCTTCCTCAGGTTGTTTTTTTTTCTTTTCATGTTATGTTATGAAATAGGTAATAAATGTCGCAGAGATGAATGAGGAGCTGAAGAACCCTCTAGGCTTCTATAGCTCAGCTAATCCCATAATAACAATCTTGGCAAGGAGGGCTGCAGCCAGAGCAAGAGCAGTAAAATAATCCTGAACTCAGGCAATCAACAGAGTTAGTACACGTACAAAGCATTCCAATGATTAGACTCTTATTGTTTAGTGGGGCACTCTTACAGGCAAGAATTCACTTCCCTAGATATCACTCACTATGTTATTACTTTGTTTTAGTGAACGAGTATGAATTCTTCTAGTTTGAAGGGTTAACTGCAAGGTCGTTGTTTCAAACCCACAAACCGCTCCTTGGAACCCCTATACAGGATTGCTGTGAGTTGGAATTTACTCGACAGCACTTAGCAACAACAACAATTTACAGTGTACATTGTTGCCTTCCTTCCCAGCAAAATCAACCCTTATTACTGTTTCCTAACACAGTGTTCTTGAATGGAACTGACTCCTGACAACCCCACAGTTGACAACCCCGTGGTATTAATTACTCTCAGAGAGAGTACTGATTTACCTAAACCAATTAGTACCATCAAATCCCTGTTACCAAAGTGATTAATTTAGAGATTGCTTTCCTACTCCTTAATGTCTGACAGCCAACTCCTGACATTCCCCTAGTCTCAGTGGTTCTTGGTGGGTGTGAGAACCAAGTTGGGACAACTAAAATGAAAGACTTTGGCAGTTTAAGAAAGACAAGGTCCCTTTCCTTTTAAATGGCATGATGTAGAGATACATAGGAGGTCTGGGACTGATTCCTTCATTTTGTCATTGAGGAATCTAGCATGAGGAAGACGGAGCTGAGAAAATTGCAGAAAATGTGCTGAGTTCTGATCAAACAATATCGGAGTTTCACTCTAGCTCTGGAGTTTTCCATTACACTTGCAATATCATTTCTTGATTTCATGGTAAAGTTTAAGTCGGGCTTTCTGTTGCTTGCAAACAAATAGATACCCATTGATACGTTTCCTGTAGAGCCTATGAGGCCTGCCTATAGAATGTATGAGACCTGCCATTTCTACATTGTGCCCTCTCCTATGCAGTCCTCCTCAAGACCATACTATAAAAGAGCAGTTTCAAACAAAATCATATTCTTGCCAGGAGGAAGTCCACAGCATCTATGTTATCTCTGTTTTTCTTAATGGTGCCACTCAGTTGCTGAACCACTCAAAAGCCTGGGTGTCATTTTTGATTCATTCCTTTTCTTACCTCCACATAGTCTCTGAAAGGCATTCGATTGTATGGATCATGACAAGCCATGGATATCACTGCCAAGACTGGGCATTCCAGAACACTTGATTATGCTACTGAGGAACCTGCACATAGAACAAGAAACAGTCATTCAAACAGAACAAAGGGATAGTGAATGGTTTAAAATCAGGAAAGGTATGCACCAGGGTTGTATTCTTTTCCCTTACTTACTCAATCTGTATACTGAGCAAATAATCTGAGAAGCTGAATTATATGAAGGAAAACGTGGCATCAGGATTTTAGGAAGATTCATTAACAACCTGCAATACACAGATGATACAAACTTGCTTGGTGGTAGCAAAGAGAACTTAAAATACTTACTGATGAAAATCAAGGACTAAAGACTTTAGTATGGTTTGCACTTCACTGTAAAGAAAACAAAAATTCTCACCACTGGACCAATAAATAACATCATGATAAATGGTGAAAAGATTGAAATTGCCAAAGACGTCTTCATTTTGCTTGGTTTCATGATCAACACTCATGGAAGCAGCAGTCAAGAAATCAAACAATTTACTGCATTAGGTAAGTCATTAAATGACTTGCCGCTGCACAAGACCTCTTTAAAGAGTTCCAGAGCAAAGGTTTGAAGACTATGGTGCACCTGACCTAAGTCATGGTATTTTCAATAGCCTCACATGCATGTGAAAGTTGTAGAATGAATAAAGAAGACCATAGAAGAATTGATACGTTTGAATGATGGCATTGGAGAATAATATTGAAGTACCATGGACTGCCAGAAGAACAAACTTGCCGATGTAGAAATGGCAAGTATAGCCAGAAGGCTCCTCAGAGGATGGTGGGACTTTGTCACTCATACTTCGGACATGTTATCAGGAGGGACTAGTTCCTGCAGAAGGACATCAGACTTGGTAAAATGGAGGGTCAGTGAAAAATAGAAAGACCCCCAACAAGATGGATTGGCACAGTGGCAGCAGTAAGAGGCTTAAGCATAACAATTGAGTTATGTGAGTGTGGTGCAGGACCTGGCAGTGTTTCATTCTGTTGTACATAAGATCACTATGAGATGGAACCAAACTCAGCGACACCTAACAAACATCTAGTTCATCACTTAGTTTTGTGGATAAACCTCCCCAATCTCTAATCTGTCCATTTCACCCCAGATCCACTGCCATCAACCCTTCATTTCTCACATAGACTACCTTGTCTTTCTTCTTGTAGCTTGGTTCTCCCACCTTAAAAAAAAATCCATCTTTTATAAAACAAATGTAAGGCACATCATGAGACTTGTTGCATAAAATTGTTCCTGCATAAAATTGAATCTTCTAATAGTGTTTAAAATAACACCCAAACTAGAGCTAGCGTATCTTTCCACCTTTAGCTCATCACTCTAACGTCCATACCCCACTTACTACACTTCACCCATGATAGTCTCCTTTCTGTATTGTGAACACATCAAACTCTTTTCCATCTCCACACTTGTCTACACACTTGCCTAGATCCCTTTGTCTAGATCACTCTTCACATGGTGCAGTCTCATCCTTCAGGTTTCAGCTCAAATATCATGTTGTTGTCCACTATGGAGGCCTTGTCTGGGTACTCTGTGTTTTTAACTCTCTCCTGTCTCCCTTTCTCCTCTTTCCTGGTTATTCTTTTTATTTCATCCCCTTTTTAACTGGATAGTACAAATGATTTGCCCTGGACTTCTGGTCTAAAAGATGGTGGTTTGAACCCACCCAGTGGTGCTGTTGAGGAAAGCCTTGGAGATCTGGTTCTGTAAAGATTATAGCCAATCAAATCCTATGGAGCAACTCAATGCTGAAACACATGGGGTCATCATTAGTTGGAATTTGCTCAATAGAAACATTTTTGTTTGTTTCCTTTCTTTTACTTAGAAAGTGAAATAAATTCATCTCATTTTTACTTAATTGTATGCTAATTTCTTTCTCATCTCTGGTCCCGTGAATAAAAGAGTTTCTGCTATGTGCCCTGTGTCTAAACACATTGGGTCCTCAACAATCTTGATAAATGAATGACTGAGTACAAGAGTGAATTGTTCAAAGATGGAGAAGTTAGGTAATGGAAACACTTTATAATTGTCCAGGTGTTTTGCTTTTGTTTTTGAAAGAGCTTTCTGCTCAGCCTTGGAATTGTGGAAAAATATTGTGAGGCTATCTTTTCAAAGTCAGTCTATCAGTCAAGAATGTGGATTTCAAAAAGTGTGGTGGATTGCTTGTTTATGCTTATTTGAGACAATAGATTTGACCTAAGGAGCTCTGGTAACTTAGTGGTTACAAATCGGCCTGCTAATCTCACAGTCAGCAGTTCAAAATTGCCAGCTGTTCTGTGGGAGAAAGATGAGGCTTTCTTCTCCCATAAAGATTTACAGCCTCGGAAACCCTGTACAGGGTTGCTATAAGTCGGAAGTGACTCCATGGCACATAACAACAACAACAACAGATTCGATCTATTTAAAGTCTAAATGATACTATGTTTGGATCTGACCAACTCCCTTTCTGTCCACCAGGATGAATGCTGCTTTTTCTATTGTTGCACCCTGAAGACTGAGATGTAGTAACCCTTACAGAATTAAAAAAACAAACAACCAAAAAAAAAAAAAAAAACCCAGTTTCCTCCGAGTCATTCTGACTCACGGAAACCCTTTGTGTCCCAGAGAAGAACTGTGCTTCATAGAGTTTCCTAATGACTGATATTTCAGAAATAGGACAGCCAGAACTTTGTTACAAGGCACCTCTGGGTAGGTGATAGCCAAGCATCTTAACTGTTTGCACTGCTCAGGGGACTACCCTTTATGGGGATTCTGATACACTTTTCTAGAATGAGGGAGGAGCCCTGGTATGGTGTTGTAGGATAAACACTGGACCACAAGGTAGGTTTTAACTGTTGAGGTCGGTAGTTCAAAATCCGCAAGTTGCTCCTTGAAAACCCTATACAGCAGGGGTGGGGAACATCTGGCCCTTGGGTCACATAAGGCTGAGAAATTATGCGATGTGGTCTGGCCCTGCCAAGGCAACTGCAGGTGGGACTCAAAATTCAATAAATTTAGGAAATTTTTTTCATAACAACATAGATTTCTATTAAGTGATGTTGTAAATATCCATATGGGCCTTGGCAGAGAAAAGGTTCCCCACCCCTGCTATACAGGGTCGCTAAGAGTTAGGAACTGACTGAAAGGCACTGAACAACAACAGAATGAAGGGGGCACACATGAGGTGGGAGTGAGGGGTCATTCAATGAAGGGTTAAGTGAGGTTTACTGCCTAACAACAATATTCCAAGGAAATGATCTTTTGGTGACTGTTGAGTGTTCAGCTGAAAGAAAATGTATAAATGGACTCCTACTGACATGTAGGAGATAATAGTTCTGTAAGCACTTCATAAAATAACTCAGTCATGATTAATATCAAGTTAGGAAAGCTGCTTTGTTAGATAATGATTATCTTCTCTGATGGGAGCTTATCAAGGCAAGACTTGCACTTGCTGAGTGAGAGGAAGAGTCTTCTCTCTTTGCATTAGGCTGAAATCTAAAGAGAAAGGATACAGAGAAGACTTTCCATTTAAAATTCTTGGGAGAAACAAGAGAGTCATTTCTGTAGAAGAGTGAACAACGGTTGGTCAATTGGAAATGTATTCTTATTCTTATGTTTACGCCCTTTGACCAACTGGTGATGGGGGAACCTACATAGAGATGTCTTTATTTTGTGTGACTCCCTTCCAAATGTACATGACATTTCAACTGCCCCTAGTAGAGATTACTTCCTGACTGAGATGGAGTGGACTCACTAGGTTGGTAGAGAGTGCGTGTAACTTGGTTAGATGTCTCTATTTGAGATCATTAAAATGTAAATAAGATTCATCTTGCTGCTGAAATATGATTGGAGTTTGCTTTGATCTGGTTCACAGAGAAGACTCCATCCTGGTCCCATCTTGCTGCCTCCACTGCTATTTCCTAGCTCTTAATGTTTGGTCTGTGATCATTCCACTATTGCATTTCTTATCTTACCTACTTAATCATAAACTTTTGGATAAGGACAGGGCCTTATCTGATGAATCTTGGCATCTCTGTATCATATAGTACCTAGGTATTCATATACAACAATCAATAATGATGTTGACAGGTGCCATTGAGTTAGTTCTGACTCATGGCAACCCTGTCTATGCACAAAAAAACACAACCCAGTTCCTTTCTGCACCATCCTCACAACTGTCATGTTTGAGCCCATTGTTACTGCCACCGTGTCAGTCCATCTCATTGGGGTTTTTCTTCTTTTGTGCTGACTCTCCATTTTACCAAGCATGATGTCCTTCTCCAGGGACTGGTCCTTTCTGATAACATGTCCAAAGTATGTGAGATGAAGTCTTACCACCCTCAAGCATACTGCCTACACTTCTTTCAAGACAGATTTGTGTGTTCTTCTGGCAGTACATGGCACTTTCAATATTCTTACATTCATTGTCCAGTTTTCACATGCATATGAGGTGATTGAAAATACTGTAGATTGGGTCAGGCACACTTTAGTCCTCAAGTGACTGTAATTCCCATTAATTGATCTGCAGCAGTGTTCTGGTGTGGCACTGTGAATTAATGTGCCAGACTGAAGAGCTGTTTGAACTTCAAAGTCTGCAGTTCAAGCTCACCAACTGCTCCTCAGAAACCCTATACGAGGTTGCTATGGGTTGGAATCTAATTGACGGCACTTAACAACAACAACAGCAGTGTTCTAGGCTGTGTGTTACATGATTTATTTGTATTAATTTATTCAATCCTCCCAACAACTTTTTGAGTTATGTCCTATTAAATTTCCAGTTTCTAGATGAGTAAATTGGGAAGCAAAGCTGTTAACTAACTTGCTAAAGATCATACAAGTATATGACCAGCCACCTGACTCTACAACCTGTGGTCTTAACTGCTACATTATGCAAGAAAAGATGAACAGATGTCTATCACAAATACACTGAGTCCTGGTGTGGGACTGTCCGATAAGCAGTGGAGTCCTGGTGTGGTGCTGTGGGTAATGCGTCAGACTGCAAAGTCATTTGAACTGCAAGGTTGGCAGTTCAAGCTCACCAGTCACTCCTCAGAAACTCTATACAGGGTCGTTATGGGTCGGAATCGACTCGACAACACTTAACAACAACAACAACAACATCACAAATACATGGAGTCCTGGTGTGGTACTGTTGGATAAGCAGTGGACCGCAGGCCGTTGGTTCAAACTCACCAGCTGCTCCTTGGAATGTTATATAATGTTCATTTATTAATTTATGCATTCACTCAACAAAGTTCATTCAAATATAAATATTCAAAGATTCAGTCATTCAACAAATATTTATTCTATAAAAAACCATATAGACGTGATAGTGAACAAAGAGAAACATAGTCTGGGATCTGCAAGAGCTGACTTTCAAGTGAAAGTGATCAAACCAAATCAAAGGAAACCAAACCCACTACCATTAAGTCAATATTGACTCATAGCAATCCTATAAAGCAGGAAACCCCAAACAGTTTCCAAGACTGTAAATCTTTACAGAAGCAGACTGCCCCACCTTTCTCCTCTGGAGTAGCTGGAGAGTTCAAATCTCCAACATATTGGTAGGCAGCTAAGCACTTAACCACTGTGTCACCAGGGATCCAATGAGAATGACATTTACAACAAACATGTATTAATATGAGAATTACTGCAAACTGAGTTGCTGCTCTGAAGGGAAATGAAAGTGGTGTAAGACAGTACATAGAGAAATCAGATCAGAACTAAGTGTCTGGGAAGTCTTCCATGAAGAAAGGGTGTTTCAGCCATCTTCTAAAGCGTGGTTAGAACTTTGCCAGGGTAAGTATGAATGGATGGATGGGAAGTGAGAGCAGTTATAGGCAGAGAACAACATGTACAAAGTCCTGGGCCAAGAGGACCTTGGCTTCTTAGAATCTGTACTGGGAAACTTGGTGAAAGTGAACTCACTCATAAAATAGTGAGAATATTTTTTGCTGTTTTACTTTGATTATAAAAAATATGTAGACATGTATATACACCCATTCTTTTTATTCATACATGAAAATAATTTTTTAAATATGTAATATTGTCCTATATAATGCTTTTGAATTCTAAGTAAAATGAACATTTAAAAAAAATGCTTTTTAATTCTAGTAAAATGAACATTTTTATGTTCATATTTTTAATGATTTTTACATAACAGTCTAGCAGGTTGTTGTTGCTGTTAGGTGCTGTGGAGTCAGTTGAAACTCATAACAGTCCTATATACAATTGAATGAAATCCTGTCTGCTCCTATACCGTCCTCACAATTCCTACCATGTTTGAGGCCATTACTGCCGTCACCGTGTCAGTCCTTCCTGTTGAGCATTTTCCTCTTTTTTGCCGACTCCTTACTTTACCAAGCATGATGTGCTTCTTCAAAGACTGGACCTTCCTGATAGTATATCCAAAGTCATGATACAAGCCTTGAGACAAAGTCTCATAATTCTCACTTCAAAGAAACATTACAACTATATATTTATTCTAAGACAGATTTCTAGCAGCCCATGGTTGACCAACACCATAATTCAAAGACATCAGTTCTTCTTTGGTCTTGTTTTTTTTCATGTATATGATGCAACTGAAAATATGAAAATTTCTTCTTAGAATTTAAAGTGACTTTAAAAAAAAAAAAAAAAACACTTTAAAGATAGCTTTTGCAGCAACTTTGTCCCATGCAATATTGGTCTCTTGACTGTTGTACCCATGGATGTTGTACCATTTCAATGAAAATGATATCCTTGGCAACTTTGATCTTTTCACTGTTTATCATGATGTTGCTTATTGGCCCAGTTGTGAGAAATTTTCTTTACTTTCTGTTAAATTAAATTGTAATCCGTACTGAAGGCTGTAATAATTGATCTTTATCAATAAGTGCTTCAAGTCCTCTTCATTTTCAACAAACAAGGTTATGTCATCTGCATATTGCAGGCTGTTAATGAATCTTACTCTGGACTGATGCTACATATTTCTTCATTATAGTCCAGCTTCTGAGATTATTTGCTCAATATACAGGTTGAATAAGTATGATGAAAAGATACAAGACCGACACACATCTTTCCTGAGTTTAAACCACTCAGTACTCCCTTGTTCTGCTGCAATGATTCCCTGTTGGTTGATGTAATTGTGCTCAGGTTCCACATGAGCACAATGAAGACTTCTGTAGTTCACATTTTCCCCAATGCAAGGAGCTCTGGTAGCATAGTGGTTACGAATCTGGCTGTGAACCTCATGGTCAGCAGTTCGAAACTACCAGCTGTTCTGTGGGAAAAAAGATGAGGCTTTCTGCTCCTATAAAGATTTACATCCTTGGAAACCCTATACAGGGTCACTATGAGTTGGAATTGACTCCACAACAATCCACAATCCACAATTTGTTTTGATCCTCACAATTGAATGCCTATACATTGTCAATAAAATGAAGGTAAGCATCTTTCTGGCATTCTTTGCTTTCAGCCAAGATCCATTGGACACTAGCAATGATATCCCTCTTCACACTTTTGAATCTGGCTTGAATATCTGGCAGTTCCTTTATTGTGTACTAATGCAACAATTTAGAAATTACTTTCACAAAATCTAATTGCAAATGATATTAGTTATATTGTTCAATATTTCTGCATTCTGCTGTATCACCTTTCTTTACAGTAAGCATAACCAGTATTTTGGCCAGGTAGCCGTCTTCCACGTTTCTTAGCATAGAACATGAGCACATTCAGCATTATATTTATTTGTTCAAATATTTAATTTGAATTCTGTCAATGCATGGAGCTTTGATTTTTCACCCTTACCTTCAGTTCAGCTTGGACTTCTTCCTTCAATATCAACAGTTCTTCATCATATGCTATCTTCTGAAATGGCTGAACATCAACCTATTCTTTTTGATATAATGACTCATCTATTTTTTTTTTTATGCTTCATGTATTATTCAATATCTTCTCCATATAATCCTTCAATATTGCATCTAGTGGCTTGAATTGTTTCTTCAGCTCTTTTAGCTTGAGAAATATCAAGTATGTCCTTCCCTTTTGGTTTTCTAACTCCAGGTCTTTGCATATTTTATTATAATACTTCACTTTCTCTTCTTTAGCTGTCCTTTGTTCTGCTCAGCTATTTTATTTAATAATCTCTCCCTTCTACTTTAGCTACTTTAATTTGAAGAGCAAGTTTCAGAATCTTTTCTGACATCCATTGTGATATCTTCTTTCTTTTATGTCTTTTTAATGACTTTTTGCTTTCTTTATGTGCATTGTTCTTGATGCCATTCCATTAACTCAGCTGGCATTCGGTTACTAGTGTTCAATGGGTCAAATTTTCTCTTGAGATGGTTTCTAAATTCATGGAGGGAATACCCAAGGAACACTCAAGGTATATTCAAGCAGCGAGACTTTGTCTCTCCTACTTTGGACATGTTGTCAGGTGGGACCAATCCCTGGAGAAGGATATCATGCTTGGCAAGGTGAAGGGTCAGTGAAAAAGATGAAAATCCCAACAAGATGGATTGCCAAAGTGGCTGCAACAATGGGGGTCAAACACAGCAATTGTGAGGATGACACAGGACTAGACAGTGCTTTGTTCTGTTGTTCCTAGGATTATTATGTGTTGAAACTGACTTGATAGCCCCTAACAGCAACAGCATATTCAAGATTATATTTTGACTCTTAGGGAGTTCTGAAAATACAATTGTTTTTTAGCTTCAACTTGAACTTGCATAAGAGTAATTCATCATCTGTTCACAGTCACCCTATGGCCTTCTTCTTACTAATGATATTGAGCTTCTTCATTGTCTCTATCGACAGATCTAGTTGATTAGATTCCTGTGTATTCTATCCAGTGGACTCCACATGCATAATTGCTATTTATGTTGTTGAAAAAGAATATTTCAAATGGATAAGTTGCTGGTCTTGCCAAACTCTGTCATTCAATGACATTGCTATCACCAAGGTCATGTTTTGCACCTACTGATCTTTCTTCTTTATTTCTAACCTTCACATCCTGGTCACTAGTAATTATCAAAACATCATCCACCACTCATCTGTCAGTGTGTCATATTGTGGTGGCTTGAATGTTGCTGGAATCTATGCCACTAGTACTTTAAATAAAAGTAGGATACACCCATGGTGGACAGGTTTCAGCTGAGCTTCCAGACTAACAAAGACTAGGAAGAAAGAGAGGTGGACTACTTCTGAATGTTTAGCTACTGAAAACCTTATGAATAGCAATGGAACTGTCAGTACTATCAAGGTATTGAATATTGAAACATGATGAATAGCATGACAATATTGTCAGATATAGAGCCAGAAGGTAAACCCCTCTGGCTGGAAAGCTTCAGAAGAGCTGCCTTCATAAAATAAAGTTGACCTTCATGATGCAAAGGGAGGAAAGCTTTTACACATTTGGTTGCTGATGGGGCACAACTCAAAATGAGAAGAAACAGCTGTAAATATCTATTAGTTATTAGAACATGGAAGTTATTAAGTATGAATCCAGAAATCTAGAAGTTGTCAAAAATGAAATAAAATTCATTAAGATCAATATCCTAGGCATCGTTGTTATTGTTAAGTGCCATTGAGTCATTTCTGATTCACAGCAAACCTGTATAGTGTCTCCAATGAATGACTAGTGAGTTTGAACAGCCAATCTTGTGGCTGACTTGTGGTCCAGTGCTTTATGGACTGGTATAGGCCATTCTGAATCTGACAATCACATGGTTTACTATGTGGGAATGACAAATTTCAGAGGAATGACATCACATTCACCATCAAAAAGAACATTCAAGATCTATCTTGAAGTATAATGCTGTGATAGGATAATATCCATAAGCCTACAAGGAAGACCAGTTAATAATTATTCAGGTTTATGCACCAACCACTAATGCAGAATGATGAAATTAAAGAATTCTACCATCTTCTTCAAGGAACTCTGGTAGTGTAGTGATTATGAGTTAGACTGCTAACCTCAAGGTCAACAGTTAGAAACTACCTGGTGTTCCCTGGGAAAAAGATGAGGCTTTCTGCTCCTGTAAAGATTTACAGCCTCGAAAACCCTATACAAGGCCACTATGACTCCACAATACATTACCACCACCAGCAGCTTCTTCAGTCTGAAATCAATTAAAAATGCGATCAAGATGCATTGATAATTAGTGGTGATTGGAATACAAAGGTTGCACAAGGAAGAAGGATCAGCAGTTGGAAAGTATGTGTTTCGTGATAGAAACAATGCTGGAGAACACATGATAGAATTTTGCAAGACCAGTGACTTATGAAACACCTTTTTAAACAATATAAAAGATGACTATAGACATAGACCCCACCAGATAGAATATACAGAAATCAAATTAACTACATCTGTGGAAAGAGACTGTGGCAAAGCCAAAACAAGGCCAAGGTAGAATGTGGAACAGATCACCAAAGTTCAGGATAAAGATGAAGAAAATGAAAACAAGTTCACAGAGCCAAAATATGACCTTGAACGTATCCCACCTGAATTTAGAAAGCATTTCAAGAACAGATTTGATGCATTAGACAGTAATGACTGAAGACCGTAAGAGTTGTGGGATGACATCAAGAATATCATACAAGAAGAAAGCAAAAGGTCCTTAAGAAGACAAGAAAGAAGGAAAAGACAAAAATGGATGGCAGAAGAGACTCTGAAACTTGCTCTCTAGCATAAAGATAATAAAGCAAATGGGAGAAACGAAGGAAGTACAAGAATGGACCAGAAAATTTCAAAGGTCAGCTTGAGAAGACAAAGTCAAATATTATAATAAAACGTATAAAGACCTGGAGTTAGAAAACCAAAAGGGCAGAATAGCCTCAGCATTTATCAAGTTGAAAGACTTGAGAACAAAATTCAAGACTTGGCTTGCAATATTGAAGCAGTCTATAGAATTCTTTATGATCTTCAATGTAAAGAAGACAAAAACCTTCACCACAGGACCAATAAATAACATGCTAATAAATGAAGAAAGTATTGAAGTTGTTTTAGTTTTCATTTTGCTTGGATCCACTATCAACACTCATGGAAACAGCAGTCAATTAATCAAATGATGTATTTATTGCATTAGGTGAATCTGTTGCACAAGACCTCTTTAAAGTGTTCAAGAACAATGATGTTAATTTAATGACTAACGTGTGCCTAATCAAAGCCATGGCATTTTCAATAGTTTCATCTGAATGTGACATTTGGACAATGAATAAGGAAGATGGTAGAAGAATTGATGTATTTGAGTTACGCTGTTGGAAAAAATATTAAAAGTACCATGGACTGCTGAAAGAACAAACAAATCTGTTTTGGAAGAAGTACAGCCAGAGTGATCCTTAGAAGCCAGGATGGCAAGACTGTGTCTCTCACATTGTGGACATATTGAAGGTGCCAGTCCCTAGAGAAAGATATCCTGTTTAGTGAAGTGGGGGTCAGCAAAAAATAATTACAACAACAAGGTGATGGATAATGCACAGTGGCAGCAGCAATGGGCTCAAACAGCAATGATTGTGAGGATGTTGCTGGACCAGGCAGTGAGTGTTTCATTCTGTTGCGCATAAACTGCCTGTGAGTTGGAACTGACTCGATGACATCTAACAACAATAACAATTTGATTCCATGTTTGATCAACTTCAGACTTTATAAGTTGGCAAAAATCTTTATATTCTTCATCTTTACTGTTAGTAGTTAGTGTGTAAATGTGAATAAATCACTTAAACTGGTCTTCCTTGTAGGCATATAGATATTCTTCTTAAATAATAGATCCTTATTTTTTTTTCCAAAATTTAATTGTGAATTGAGTGAAGGTTTACAGACATGATCATCAGCTTTACATTCAACAAATCATACATTTGTTGTCTCTCAATGACTGCATTCTCCTCCATGCAACAACAGTTATCCTGTTTCTTCCCTGAGGTTCCTATTTGCATTCCACCCACCTTCCCATGACTTTCTCAACTTTGTCCTTAGGAAAATGTTGCCATTTTGATGTTAATGGTTGAACTATCCATGGTGAGCATTCATCACCAGTGCTGTTGTCTCCCATTGCACACCTATCCACTGCTTGGAGGAAAATTGGGCCACAGGGTGAGTTCCATTCCAGACCTGAATGGTGGTCAGGGGCCATAGTCTCAGGTTTCTCCAGTCTCTTTCTGACCAGTAAACCTAATCTTCTTATTCTTTTAATTAAATAATTTTGAGTTTTGTTCCACATTTTCTTTCACTCTATCTGGGACCCTCTAATGATCCCTATCAGGGCAGTTGGTAGTGGTAGCTGGGCACCATCTAGTTCTTCTGGTCTCAGATTTTAGAGACTGCTGTTCACATGTTCCATTAGTCTACTGGACTAATTGATCCAAGCCTCTTCAATTCTTATCACTCTTCTTTTTCTGCACATGGAGAGACCACTAGTTGCACCTTAGATGACTGTGCATGGACTTTCAAGATCGCTGATGCTATTCACTCAAGCAGGATATAGAATATTGTCTTTGTGAATTATGTTATGCCAATTGACCATAGTGTCCCCTGAGACTATGTCCTGAGCCCCAGGGCCAGCAACTCATTGCCTTAAGATGCTTGATAATATCTAAGACATTTACATCATTTCACTGGCTGGATGCTCCACCACATTTATAGTTGTGTTTGCAGGAAAGTTATATCCTCAAATGCAAATATCCTCTTTTAAACTCTTGTATATTTGTGGGATATATAAATATGCATATACCCAACTCTTCTTTCCTTACCCATTCAGCCTATGTCTCAGTCCATGTATCTACACACAGACCACTGTTGTTCCAAGGTTGTGTATATATCACTGTGTTTATCTATCTCTTATAGCCATGAATACCTCCCTGCATCTTCACCTGTCTTCATTTTCCTCTGCCTCCCTCCCTCTTCTTGTATATTGTCCTCCCCATCACCCAAGATAACATGTGCCTGTCCTATAGCCAGTGAATTACTCTCCTCTCCCTCCCAACCTTGGTAGCCATCAAAGAATGTTTCTTTTAGTCTGGAAACCTTTTCTTAAGCTTTTATAATAATGGTCTCATACAATATTTGTCCTTTTGTGATGGACTAATTTCACACAACATAATGTCCTCCAGGTTCATCAAGGATGCATCTTGAAGTATGCCTTTTGATGATGAATGAAATGCCATTCCTCTTCAATTTGCCTTTCCAGACATAGTAGACTATATTATTTTTCTATCCAAAATTTCTAAATACCAGTCCATTTCGATTCAATAATACCCAGGATATTGATCTTTATGTGTACCATTTTACTTTTAACAACTTATCATTTCCCTAGATTCATACTTTGGGCATTCCACATTGTAATAGCTCACTAATTCTTCTCTTCTCCTGACAATATTTTTGTCATGTTCACTTTCTATAAATACATATTCAGAAAATCCCCATCTAAAATTTCATTGAGTTGCTCCTTTTATTTCCTCATTTCTTTTAGTCTCCAGAGCCATCCATTACTTTTGTGTCTCCTTCTCACCTCTCTTGCCCTCCAAGATCTCTTCCTCCCTCATTGTGCTCCTGTTGGTCAGGGGTATGAGCAATGGCTCACGTCATCCCTGGTCCCTCATGCCATCTCTGACCTCTGATGCATCACTTTAATGACACTGCAGACACCTACACAATCTTCTAAAAATTTTCCTCCATTAGTCATTCCTTTGGTCAGAATCTTAAGGTCCTTTTAAAAATTCACAAATACTCTCTGGGTAGGTGGCACATGTATTTGTTTTTGGCTATAAGTTTGTCTGATCAACTAATTTCTGAGAACAAGGCCATGGGAGGATTTAATAAAGACTAGGGAGATATGAAGATATGCCTTGAAAGAGAGACTTCAGTAACGACTAAGCAGAAGCAGCTTCCAAAGGAAGTAGAAGATGGTGATAGAACTGAAGAATGACTCAAAAAAGCAAACTGCCTAATAACAGGGGCTGGAATAATGAAGGTTAATCATTGTTTTGTTGCCTTCTAACTCTTCAGACTAATGTATTTTGGCAAGGTGGGCTATTGTTGTTGTTGTTATATGGTGTGGAGTTGGTTCCGACTCATAGCGATTCTCTACGGGGTTTAGGCAATCATATAATCTATTGTCCCAAATGGGAAACTTTTGAGAATGAAAGGGAAAACTCTAAATAATTATATGAGGTCAGTGGGCATTATTAAGGACTGTCTTAGATACATGAGGATGCAAAATTCTCCTAGTTATAGAAGGTACTGGGGAAGAATATCTCTTCAAGTCTTAATAAGGAATTTTGTATCCTCTCCTGTTTTTGTTAGCTGCTAGTCAGCTGTTTCCTGATTTATGGGGATCCCAGGTATAATGGCGAGCCCAGACCTTTTTGATCCTTGGGGTTTTCAGTGGTTGGTTTTTGAAAGTTGATCACTAGACCTTTCTTCCCAGTCTGCTTTATTCTAGAAGCTCTGATGAAAACTGCTCACAACCATTATTGTTGTTGTTAAGTGCCTTTGAGTCAGTTCCGATTCATAACAACCCTGTATAGGGTTTATAAGAATGGCTGTTGTATTTGAACTGCTGAACTGCTGACCTTGCTGTTAGAAGTCCAGTGCTTATCCTACAGCGTCACACCAGGACTAGTTCAGCATCATTATTATTGTTGTTGTTAAGTGCCGACAAGTTGGTTCCAACGCATAGAGACTCTGCACAGGGTTTCCGAGGAGCAGCTGGTGAGTTTGAGCCTCCGGCCTTGCATTTCAAGCCAACTTTGCAGTCTGGTGCATTAACCAACAACACCACACCAGGACTCCAGCAACCCCAAAAGCCTCCATGACAAACAGGAAACTTCTGTGCATGAAGTACATTGCCCAGGTCTTTTCTAAGGAAAGCAAGAATTCTACCACCAAACTACAACTACCACTTAAGCAAAGTTTGTATTTTCCCCTAAGTGTTGTTAAAGTGCTGTTAAGTTGGTTTCTGAGGAGCGACTGGTGAATTTGGACCACCAACCTTGTATTTCAAACCAACCTTTGGTCCTACACTTATCCTACAATGCCACATCAGGACTCAAGAGTCAAAGACTCAAGACCAAGAGTCAAATATAAAACCTATTTCTTCTTTCTAGGTCAGCCTTAATTTATATTTGTAGATTTTTGGTTAAAAATAAGGGGGAAAAAACCACACACTAAATGGAGAGGTAGTTTTGGGCCATGTTGTGAAGAAATCCTGTCACCTAAAAGGAATGATTAAGTAAGGGATGTAACATGACCTTACTAAGGCTTACAAACAAATGTACCATGTTGGAAAGGATAGGTTGGTATAGCAAACACATTGGAAAAGCAAGACAGTTTTTGACAGAAAGTCCAACATGACAATGATCCCAGTGAAAATGATGAGGACATGAATTATAACGTTAATGGAGGTCACAGAGAGAGATGTCTGTATTTGGAAGACACTGGGGAACGAGAATCAATAAGATTTGGTGAATTACTCTTTGTGGGAAATGAGACCGAAGGAAGGAATAAAAATGAATCAGGTTTCCTGAACGATCGACTAGGTGAAAGGGTAATGCTGTTAAACCAGATCAGGGACACAAGAGAAGAATCAAGATTGGGAAGAAGATAAGTTTTCTCTTTTTATATAAAATAATATAAAAAAATATTTATATGCCGGGGACTTAATTGGTGATTTCTTTACCTGCCAGCTTATTAAATGCTCTCAACAATCTTCTAAGTAGGAAATTGTAATACAAAGAGGTTTTGTACCTTGCATTTGTTAACCCAGCTCATATATCGTAGAGATAGGGTGCGAAGGCTCATGCTCTTTATCATTAAGTCCTTCTCTTTATTATAAGGAGCACTGGTAGCATATTAGGTTACTCGTTGGGCTGCTAAACACAAGGTCTGCATCAACCTGCAACTTTCTGATCCTGTAAAGATTTATAGCCTCAGAAACCCTATACAGGTTGCTATGTGTCACAACTGACTCCACAGAACGTAATCACCTCTTCATTATAATGTTCCTCTGTCTCCAGTACCTGATGTTGCTGTAATAGAAACACTCCAAGTGGATGGATTTTTTGTTGTTGTTGTTAGGTGCCGTTGAGTCAGCATAAGTGACCTTATGCACAGCAGAATGAAACACTGCCCAATCCTGGGCCAACCTCACTACTGTTGCCATGCTTGAGTCCATCGGTGCTGCCACTTGGCCAATCCATCTCGTTGGGAGGTCTTCCTCTTTTTCTCTGACCCTCCACCTCACCAAACATGATATCCTTCTCCAGTGACTGGTCCCTCCTGACAATATATCTGAAGTATGAGAGACGAAGTTTGGCCATCTTGGCCTCCAAGGAACACTCTGGCTGCACTTCTTTAAAGAATAGAAATTAAATTTCTTCACAGGTTAGGAGGCTAAAGTCTGAATTCAGGGCACTAGCTAGCTATAGGGGAAGGCTTTCTCTTGAGGGCCTGGAGGACGATCTGAGCTCAGCTTCTTTATTCCTGACATTTCTTAGTTCTGTGGTGCTCTTCCTTTATGTGGCATCTAGGCATTCCCCACTCCCCAACCTTGCGTGTTTCTGTGTCTAATCTGCTCTTTTTATAACTCAAAAGTCATTAGGTTTAGGACACACCATACATTAATTTGACCTCATTAACATAATAAGAATCCTATTGATAAGGGGATTGCATCTGCAGGTATAGGGATTAGGATTCTAACACATATTGGGGGGAGGGACACAATTCAATCTTCCACACACACCCTTTCTCTGAGATGGAATGTGAATGTTTTGAGTTGGTGGTGCTACTGGGGTTTACTGATTGTTGGTGTACAGTTGGCAGGTGGAAATTCAGTCCCTTGACTAATCTGTTTTTCTCCTCCTTCTGTTTGTTGTTGTTAAGTGCAGTGGGGTCAGTTCTGACTCATAGTGACTCTGTATAGGGTTTCCAAGGAGTGGCTGGTGGGTTTGAACCACTGACCTTATAGTTAACAATCCAGTGCTTATCCTTTAGGTATGTGTATTTCTCAAAGCCAACAGTGAGTCATGTACTTTTCTCATTCTAGCATCTATCCTTTGGTGATCTTTTCCACTTTCATGGCTGTAATCTTCACATCCATGGAATAACTCCAAAGTGCTTGTATTTATCACAGTCTCTGACAGCATCTCTAAACACTAGTGGCATGTCTTTAGCTGCCTGCTAAACTCTCCTAATTGCATTGCTGCTGTCATAAAAAAATGGAAACCCTAATTAAAGATCTGTGACTTACCCAGCTGTGTGAATTTGGAAGTTACATATCTTTTCAGAGCTTTCACTTTTCTTTCTATAACAAGAGGTGGTTGGATGTAGAAGCTCTATAGTACAAGACTTTTAGGTCCAGAAGGAATCTTAGATATCTGACAGACCCTCTTTATTCTGCCCTAGGTTCCTGTAGTTCTAACTTGTGCTGTATATTATGGTTCCAATGTGAATTAAATTAATTAAAAGTCTGTTGTTGCTGTTCTTGTTAAGTGCTTTCGAGTCAGTTCAACTCATAGTGACCCCTGTATAAGGTTTCTGAGAAGCAGCTGGTGGATTTGAACCACTGACCTTGTGGTTTATAGTCCAGTGCTGATCTTACAGTGCCATACCAAGAGTCTAATTAAAAGTATATAGAATTAAAATTAAGTTAGTTGTGTAGAGATCTTTCCCATTATTAGAGATTAAGACTCTTGAGGGCAGAAACTTATTTTTTAGTCCCTTTCCACTACAGTACTTTAAAACACAATAAAAAACAAAAACACAGTTGTGTGACCTCCATGTGTGTTAAAGTAGAAGTGCGCTTTGTGAAGTTTCAGTGGATGATGTTTCAGAAGTAGATCAAGAAGCTTTTCTTCTGAGGTGCCTCTAGATGGACTCGAATCTCTAAACTTTAGACTAGCAGTTGAGTGCATTTGTTGTTAAATAATTAAGTGTAGTTAAGTGCTGTCAAGTGGGTTCCAACTCAGAGTGACCCTGTAAAGGGTTTCCAAAGCTTTAATTCCTTGAGGGGCACAAAGGCTCATCTTTGTCCTGTTGAGTGTATTTGTTGTTGTTAAGTGCTGTCGAGTCAATTCTGACTCATAGTGACCCTTTATAGGGTTTCCCAGGAACAGCTGGTGAGCTTGACCCACCGACTTGGCAGTCCAAATGGCTTTGCAGTCTGGCACATTAACCCACTTCAAAAAAAAAGCTTGTGATATTGCATTGAATTCCCTTTATTCTTGATCTTTCCCTTGCAGAAGGTCACTGATGGCTCTGATTTCATTTTCCCCTTCTGAATTTGTTCCTAGACCCTCAGCGATAACAGCTATAAAAGATTTAGGGGCAAAAAGAGTCATGTAAGAATAGGCAAAGGAAATAGCAATTCAGGAACTAGCACTAGAACTGTGATTGTCAAAGTATGGCCCGCGGATTTTTAGCATCAGCATCACCTGGAAACTTGTTAGAAAAGCAAATTCCCAGCCCTCATGCCAAGTCTTCAGAATTAGAAACTCTGTGTGTGGACCCAGCAACCCATAATTCTGAGCTAGAGAATTATCAGGTAGTGAACAAACCTTAGGACAGGAAAGATTTCTTGCTGGTATCCAGATGGAAGAAACTGCAATCTTAGGGTATCTATATCCTATTTAGCAGCAGAACAGAGCCAGGCTAACCTTGGAAACTGTTGCTCTATTTTTAAATGTTTAAAATTTGATATGGTTTGACATTAAGAGAAGAGTTTAGTTTTATAGAGAGTTCCTATTTGTTGAACAAAAACAAAAATGGGGGGAAAAATTGCAAAAAGAACCAAAGGATCCTAAAGAAACTGAAGTGTCAAGGGACACTCAGAATGAGACAAGTCGGTTCAGCCAACTTGAGAGCCAGATGTCAAGAGCAGAAATTAAAGTGTGGCAGGGGACCAACACTTGGCAAAGATACACAGCTCTTGCAAAACAATGTAGGTAGTCTCCAGTATGGCACTTATAAAGACACAGAAGAAACGGTGGAGCTTGAAAGCCTAGAAGGTAAGGATGTGTTTAAGGCTTCAGAGAGAGCAGAGAAACAGGAATGGAATGAAGTCATTGATATATACGCCAGCCTGTCTCATCCAGATGGGGGAATTAACTTTTTGCAGGTGTTAAGGGAGAGACTAAAGAAAAAAAGAAATCATAGATAAAGATTTTGAGACATTCATTTTCCTCTCCTCTCTTTGGTTTCAGGGTTGTTTTTAAGTACTGTCAAGTTAGTTCTGATTCATAGTGACCCTGTACAGGGTCTCTGAAGAGTGACTTGTGGGTTTGAACAACCAATCTTGTGGTTAGTAGTCCAGTGTTTATCCAACAACACCACACCAGGACTCCATATTTCAGGAATGTTGTTGTTAAGTGCCTCTGAATCGGTTCCAACTCATAGCTGCCCTGTATAGGGTTCCCAAGGAGCCGCTGGTGTGTTTTGAACTGATGGCCTTTTGGTTTAAACCAATATTTCCATCTGGTACTTATCCTATAGCATCACACCAGGACTCCTGTTTCAGGCTTTGGTGTTTTTGTTAAGTCGGTTTCGATTCACAGCGACCCTGTATAGGGTTTCCAAGGAGCACCTGGTGAGTTTGAAACGCCGAACTTGTTGTTCAAGCAGACTGTATGGTCCCATGTTTTATCTCACGACACCACACTAGTTGACTGGTATTCATTGCCTCAGGGCAGGTATGTGGCAGGTGGAAAGCAGAACCATCTGTGGGACATTATTGATTTTGTTTCAAAAGTCTGATTGTACATCACCCCCATTAGGATGGTGGTTGTGTGCTGTGGAGTCCATTCTGACTCATGGTGACCCTGCAGAAGAGTTCCAAGGCTATAAATCTTTAAAGGAGCTAAAAGCCTCATCTTGCTCCTGTGGAGAGGCTGCTGGATTGAAACTGCTGATCTTGTGGTTAGCAGCCCAACTCGTAACCAGAATGTCACCTGAGTTCATATAGTTATTATTTTAAAAAAAGAAAGAAAGGAAATGAACAAGTACTGGCAAGAATTGCTAGTGGGAGTGTAACATGCTGTATAGCTGCTGTTGAAACAGTTTAGTGGCTTCTAAAAATGTTCAACAGAATTCCCTCAAGATCCAGCAATTCCACTCCTAGATATATGCCCAGAATAACAATGAGCAAAAATGCAAACAGAAACTATTCATCTATGGTCCTTGCAGCATTGCCACGGGTGTAAAGAGCGAAACTGGCCACCAACAGATGAATGGATAAACAGAATGGGATGGACAGTTCGGATGTTTACATCTTGTGGCAATGTTTCTAAGAACAATCTCTCTCTC
Organism: Chrysochloris asiatica; assembly: GCF_000296735.1. Classification (NCBI taxonomy): domain Eukaryota; kingdom Metazoa; phylum Chordata; class Mammalia; order Afrosoricida; family Chrysochloridae; genus Chrysochloris; species Chrysochloris asiatica. The sequence continues at coordinate 1,106,540 of NW_006408690.1, forward strand.
TCTCTTTTTTAACGTTTTATTGTGAATTATGTGATAGTTTACATGGGAGAATATTATCGTATATCGTTTCATTGCCATGGTTACAATCCCCTCCATATATCATCAATGAACCAAAGGGTATACCCTGTAAGCCTGTCCCCTGGTTGTCAGCACAGAGCCCCTCTCCCTCTCTGGGTCTAAAGTCCCCAGCCACTCCATCTCTCCACATCATCATCTCTGCCTCCATCTTTGGTGTCACTGCTTCTCTGGGTAGGGTCCTGTACTTCGCTGTTCTCTCTTGATGGTCCCAGGGACCTCCGCTCCTAGGCTGAAAAGCAATTGCTCCCCTCCTTTCTACAACCCTCAAGATCAATCCTGATAATTATTCACTATTGTATAACAAGAGAACTATCTCCATCTCCTTTCATCAGCCCCACCCAGACAGATCAGATACTACTCAGGAGAGATTCTACCTTCCTCTGTGCCCTCTGGATCTAGGAGCCCTCTTTTTTTTTTTAAGGTTTTTATTGTGGATTGAGTGAAAGTTTACAGGGCACATCATCAGTTTCACATTCAACCATTCATATGACTTGTTTCATTACATTGATTATAATCCCCTCCATACATCATCAGTTAACAGTGTTTCTCTCTATCC
>NW_006408690.1:1112078-1113931 GCF_000296735.1 Chrysochloris asiatica
TATTGGCAGTGATAACCTCTTCCATCTCCTTGAGTGAATCTGGATTGAACCTCTGGTAGTTCCCTGTCAATGTATTGTTGCAGTCATTTTTAAATTGTTTTTAGAAACATTTTACTTGCATATGATATTAATGATATTATCTGATGATATCTGCATTGTGTTGTCACCTATCTTTGAAATGACAATAAATATGGACCTCTTCTAATCAGAAGACCAAGTAACTGTCTTCCAAATTTTTTGGCATAGATGAGTGAGTGCTTCCAGTACCGCACCAATTTGTTGAAAGATTTCAATTTGTATTCCATCAATTCCTGGAGACTTGTTCTTTGCCAATGCTTTTAGTGTACCTTGGATTCTTCCTTTAGTACCATTGGCTTTTGCTTCTGTGCTAGCTCTTTAGGTTGTTGAGCATCAACCATTTCTTTTTGGTACAGTGACTCTGCGTATTCCTTGCATCTTTTTTTGATGCTTTCTGCATCGTTCAATATTTTGCTCATAGAATCCTTCAGTAGTTCAAGTTGAGACTTGAATTTTTCTTCAGTTCCTTCAGCTTGAGAAATGCTGACCATCTTCTGCCCATTTGGTTTTCTAATTCCATTGAACATTTCATTATATAATACTTGACTTTGTCTTCTTGAGCTGCCCTTTGAAAATTTCTGTTCAGTACTTTTACTTCCTCATTTTCTTCCATTTGCTTTAGCATCTCTTTGGTGGAGAACAAGTTTCCGAGTCTCTTCTGATACCCATTGGTTTTTTCTATGTTTCCTGTCTCTTTAATTACCTTTTGCTTTCTTTCTGTATTGTGTTCTTGATGTTATTCCACAGCTCTTCTTGTCTTCTGTCATTAATGTCTAATTCATCAATTCTGTTCTTGAGATAATCTCTAAAGTCAGGTGGGATATGCTTAACATAATATTTTTGCTCTTGTGGACTTTTAAAAAATTTATTCAGCTTTGGTCTGAACTTGCATATATGTTCGGAACTGATTGGCTATTGCATAGTCTGCCTCTGGATTGTTTTGGCTGATAATATTGACCTTTTCCACTGACTCGTCCCACGGGTATAGTCAATTTGATTTCTGTGTATTCCATCTAGTGAGTCCATGTAACTAGTTGTCTTTTATGTTGTTTAAAAAGGAATTTGTAATAAATAAGTCATTGGTCTTACAAAATTCTATCATGTCATCTCCAGCATCATTTCTATCATCAGTGCTACATTTTCCAACTACTGATCCTTCCTCTTTTTTTCCAACTTTTGCATTCCAATCACTAGTAATTATCAATAAATCTTGATTGCATGTTTAATCAATTTCAGACTAAAGAAGTTGGCAGAATTTTCCAATTTTATCCTCATGGGATTTAGTGGTTGGCATATATATTTGAATAATAGTGGTATTAATTGGTCTTCTTTGTAGATGTATGGATATTATCCTATCATAGATAGCAGTATTCTTCAAGATAGACCTTGGAATGTTCTTTTTCCACAATAAAAGAATCTAATTGAAATGGGGAAGTAATTTCTCATTAAGAAGTTTCCCTTGTTTACTATTAGTAGAGGTCCGTAATCCCTGACAGCAGTACCAAGGTTCTGCTCACTGGCTGTAAATCATTGTAAAAAAAGAAAGCCTCATCTTTCTTCTGAGGAGCAGCTGATGGGTTTGAACCACCGGCCTTATATTTAGCAGTCCGGTGCCTGTTGTACGGAGCCATATCAATACTTTCTGTATATGGTGTTTTTAAGTGCCACCATAAATTGGCTCCAACTCATAGCAAATCTGTATAGGGTTTCCTAGACTGTAAATCTTGCAGAATCTGAAAACCTCATCTTTCTCCCAAAAAGTGGCTGCTGGACTT
>NW_006408690.1:1115536-1123074 GCF_000296735.1 Chrysochloris asiatica
ATATATATATATATATACTAAACCTGCCAACCCTAGATCAAAAGTACCTCAAAGTAAAACTTTGCCAGAGATTTCTCTGCCCTGTGCATGGTATGGCATGCTTCAGAGATCCTCTGGGTTAGAGTTCACAATCAGGGACAGTGGATATCTCAGATGTAAGTGCCATGGACAGATTTGTCACCATATCCCCATACCTTGTCACTATGTGAGGCACCAAAACCTGGGAGAGGCAAATCTTCCAAGAATGTCTATTTCTAAATTTCTGATTTGCCAGTTGGAATGAAATATTAAAGTTAAATGAATTGGTTTATGTTGTTGTTTAGTGCTGTTGAGTTGGTTCTGACTCATAGCAACCCTGTATAAGGTTTCCAAGACTGTAAATCATTGTGGGAATAGAAAGACTCATATTTCTCCTATAGAGTGCCTGGTAGGCTTGAATCTTAAATGTTGTGTTTCATAGTCCAGTACTTATCTTATGTAGCCACTGTGCTCCATTATTGGTTTATAGAGTCTTTTTAAAAGGAGCCCTGGTATGAAATGGGTTACCCTTTAAGTTGATAACCATAATTCCAGCAGCTGGCATTCACTCCACAGGAGAAAGATGAGACTTTGTGCTCCCATAGAGATTTATAGCCTCAGAAATCCTGTACAGGGTTGCTATGAGTAGGAACCAATTCAACGACATTCAGCAGCAGTGGCATCTTCTATAAATTATTTTCATTTGCATCTGATTTTATAAACAGATTCTAATCTTGTGATGACAGAAAAACAAATGTTTGGAGCTTCAAATCTGGGTGACTGGATACTTAACTCTTGGTTCTCTCAAAGGTCAGGTTTGTACATGTAGAACAGGAACTGAACTAAGGATACAAGGTTGATGGCATGGTGGCAGCTGCCTGTGACTATGTACTCATAGAGTTATTTTGTTTTCTCTGAGGTGCTTCTGAGTTGACAGCACACAGTATGAGATAGACATCTGTACAGCTCAGACCCACAGAACAAGCACCCTGACTTACCATGATGAGTCACAGACAGGGTTCTTTGCTGCCACCTCAGAGTTGTACGTTGACAGTGGGCAAGATTAGTCATTCTTGGTCATGAAGAATATAGCCAGGACCAGGATCTACAGATTCTGCTCAAGTGAGTTGGGTCTCCAGAGAAATATGTGTGTAGGAAGCAAACATCATCTCTAAGTCCTCCAGATTGTTGATGAATATATCACTCTGGCTCCAACCTGTGTGTGGCTCAACTGGTGAACTGAGCTGCACCAAGAGGTTGCAAGGACTTCTTTAGTCCTTATAACCTTTTCAAGGAAGGAAGAATCGAAGGGTGGAAAGTGAGGGGTTAATGAACTTTATCTTTTCTCTTACAGAACCCCAGAGTAGTTATTATTGGAAAATATGTGAATTGTTGTTGTTAGGTTCCATGGAGTCAGGAACATCTCATGGTGGTGGTGGTGGTTATGTGCCATGGAGTCAGTTCTAACTCATAATGACCCTGTACAGGGTCTCCAAGGGTGTAAATCTTTATGGGAGCAGAAACCCTCATCTTTCTCTTGTGGAACAGCTGGTAGTTTTGAACAGCTGACCCTGAGGTTAGCAGCCCAATTTGTAAACACCTGGTAATGTATCTGACGTATGAAAGACAAGGTCTTGCCATCCTGGTTTCTAAGGAGTATTCTGTCTGTATTTCTTCCAGCATAGATTTGTTTGTATTTCTGATGGTCCATGAAAATTTAAATATTCTTCTCCAACAGCATAATTCAAATGCATCGATTCTTCTATGATCTTCCTTATTCATTGCCCAGCTTTCACATGCATATGAGGTGATTGCAAATACCATGGCTTGGATCAGGCACATCTTAGTTTTCAAACCAATATATTTTGCTCTTACATACATCCTGATGTGGTGTTGTGGGTTAATACTCTGGACTGCAAATCAGTTTGAATCGTAAGATCATTGATTTAAGCTCACCAGCCACTCCTCAGAAACCCTATACAGGGTTGTCATGAGTCAGGACCAACTTGATGGCATTTAACAACAACAACAATACACATCAAAGAAGTATTTTATAGTAAGTTTGTCTAATGCAATACATTGTTTGATTTCTTGAGTGTTGATTTTAGATCTAAGCAAAGTGAAGTTCCTGATAACTTCCATCTTTTATCCATTTATCACGTTCCTACTTATTGGTCAAGTGGTGAGAATTTCTTTCTTTACAATGAGGTGCAATCCATACTGACTATAGTCTTTGATTTCATCAGTAAATATTTTAAGTTCGTTTCAATTCCACCTAGCAAAATTGCATCATCTGCATATTGCAGGTTACTAATGAGTCTTTCTCTAATCCTGATGCCATTTCTTCTGCATATAATCCAGTTTCCCAGATAATTTGCTCAGCATACAGGTTGAATAAATATGGTGGAAGAATACAACCCTGACACATATAGTTCCTGATTTTAAACCATTCACTATTGAATGACTGTCTCTTGGTCTCTGTACAGGTTCCTCATGACCTCAATCAACTATTCTAGAATACTCATTCTTCTCAGTGTCATCATAGCTTGTCATGGTCTGCATAATCTAAAGCTGTTACATAGTCAATAAGCACATGTAAACATTTTTCTGATATTCTCTGCTTTCAGCCGATATCCATCTGGCTTCAGCAATGATATTGCTAGTTCTAAGTCCTCTGCTGGACTTGTCTTGAAGTTCTGGCAGTTCTCTGTGGATGTGAATAGCTCTCTACTTATACCTAAGCTCTTGGGTGTCATAATTGTTATAATACATATCATTAAGTATGTCCGATTAAATTAGCAGTCAGTTTGATCTAATTTGAGTTTTAGTGTTTGTGTTGAAGAATCCAGGATGATTTCATTGGGAACCAGGCTGTTTTGTCATTGATCAAAACTGGCTTTCTGGAGAAGTATGTTGTGTCTCTGTGATCTTGCTGTGCACCCCATGCTGAAAGCTTAGTTTCCCTCTCAGTGGGTGCACAGCTTCTCATTTCCTCAGCCTTCTGCTAATCATTTATGGATCAGAAAGAAGATGAGGTTGACTCCATCTGGAAAGTGGGTCAGACCATTTTTGAGGAAATGCATTGGAGACTTAAAAATAGTGATCTGCATATAGGCTACTTTAGTGTAGAGACTTAAGGGGAAGAGGATAAATTATTTGACCTTCAAAAGTGAAACCAGCCTGATGGGGAGTGTTGTCAAAGATGAAGGCTTGGCAGAAAGTTTGACAGATAGTGAGTAGCTCTCAAGTGTTATAAACTCTAAGAGATAGTTGAAGGAAGGCATTGAACATCCTTCTTGACCTTAAATGCTTTCCCCAGATGCCTTCCCTAGCATGGAGAATTTACACAGGTAGAGTTGTTGGGCTATTGTGTTAAGGCTGACTTTGTTCTCAGGATGAATAATGTATTGACACTTATTTGAAAATTCATACCATTGGTTTGTCAAATTTGTGAAACTTAGGAAGTTTTTGAAACAACAGGACACAGGACAGCTATGATTTAGGGGAAACTCAGACCTACGTCTGGGGAAGTAGAGAGAAACCAGAGGTGGTTACTACTTGAGTGTGAAAAATCAGATGGAGAATATAAGAAAATGAATTGCAAAGAATGATGAGTGGTCATATTGCTCATGGGGATCATTCATTTGGGGACAAGATCATAGAAGTAATGAAGAAGCACTGTCCATTCTCTTCTCCCTTTCCTTCCTCTCACCTCTTTGTTCCACTGGTCTCATTTCCTTTGCTTCTTTAATGGACCTCAGGCTCAGAGAATTGGATTAATCATAATTCTTGGTTTAATATACACCCACTCCTCACTTATTAACATGATTAAGTTCCAAAGCCCAGGTCGTTAACTGAAAATTTGCATTAGAAAACCAAAAATAGAGGATGATCACATCAGATCACAAAATGGACAATGATTTCTTTGTTTCCTATTTTCCCAATTGCATCATTAAATGATTGCTGAATTGCATCATTCCATAACTGAAACCACTGAGAATCATGCCCCAGCTAAGTTGACACCTAACCTTAACCATCACAGTCACCTCATGACTCAGCGGTTGTAATTGCCAGGTGTACATTGTTAATGCACAAAATGTTTGGATTGTAGATTTTTTACTATTGTTGTAAATGTTAAATATCAGATAATGAGAAAGTTGATAAATAAGGAGTAGGTATGCATTCATCATTGGTCAATGCATGACTTGGTTTATTTATTTTAAATAAGTACCCATGAATCCACCACCCAATAAAAGACAAGGGTATTGTCAGTATATTACATCTAGCTCTATGGTCCTTCCCTACTGCACCCCCATATTATACATTACCCAAAGAACCTAGCTACCTCCCTAAATTCTGTAGCCATGATTTTCTTGTTTTCATTATTATATGTGTGAGTATACTGCCATTTATTCAGCTGTCCTCTAGTTTATGAACATAAGCTTGTTTGCAGGTCTTTGCTATTTATACAGTGACATTATTTCTTATAAATATCTTAGGGTATACACATACAGTTCTGGTGTGGTGCTGTGGGTTAATGTGCTGGACTGCAAGATCACTTTGAACCACAAAGTCCATGGTTCAAGCTCACCAGCCTCTCTTCAGAAACCCTATACAGGGTTGCTATGTGTCGGTACCAACACAATGGCACTTAACAACAACAGATACATATGCAAGAGTTTGTTTTGCATATATGTTGTTGTTGTTAAATGCCATTGAGTAGGCACTGACTCTTAGTGACCTTATGCACAGCAGAATGAAACACTGCCTGATCTTGGGCCAACCTCACTATGGTTGCCACGCTTGAGCCCATTGATGCTGCCACTTGGCCAATCCATCTCGCTGGGGGTCTTCTTCTTTCTCTGATCCTCCACCTTAACAAACATAATATCCTTCTCTGGTGATTGGTCCCTTCTGACAATATGTCTGATGTATGAGAGATGAAGTTTGGCCATCTTGGCCTCCAAGGAGCGCTCTGGTTGATTCCTGAAAAATAATAGAAACCTTTGTTAAACAAAATATCAAAAAGGTGAAACCATTGTTTCTCAACATGCCTGCCATCTAGGTCTATATACTTCTGAAGGAGATGGACAGATTTCTGTATCTCTCAGCCTTCCCAAAGAACTCTATACTTTGATTTACACCACCTCAACATGGCAGTTTTAGCATCCTCATGGGACTCAAATTTCACTGTTTCTTTTCAATATTCCTTGAATTTGGGGAAGAAAAAGATGTCTGAAGAGGCAATATCCAGGCTGTGGACTGAAAGTGGTAAGGTTTCACAGGGTATTATAGGACAAACTCTGCTACCCTCAAAGAATGAGCAAGTCCACTGCCATGATGAAAAAAGTGCTAAACCCACCAGTTGCTCCTCAGAAACAGGGCTGCTGTGAGTCTGAACTGACTTGTTGGCATGTAACAATTCTTCTGACCTTTTTCTTACCAATGCAGGTTTCTATTTCCTCAAAACCTTTTCTTAGTAAGATTCCATGATCATTCTGTACGCTTTGAGAAAGTCTTTCAAGATTACTCTTTGGAATACATAAAAACAGTTCCCATAGCTTCTGAGCTGAGCTTGCTGTCTTGAATTTAACTGGCTTAGCAGATCCCTTCAGAAGTCACTGTATTAGTTGGACACTTTTTTTAAGGCACCCAAACAAAGCAAAAATAAGTGTATTGCTGAGAAAACTTGTCAGCAGCCATCCACTGATTTCAGAGACATGTTTAAACATGATTTTGGTAGGAATAAACCAATACATACATGAACTGGTACTCTTTAAAATAATTTTTTTTTTAGTGTTTTATTGTGAATTATGTGATAGTTTACATGGATAAACATTAGTTTTACATTCATCCTATCATATATTGTTTCATTGTCATGGTTACAATCATGAACTGGTACTCTTATAACAATACTTTTTGCCATATCTCTGTATATATGTAAAAATGGAAGTGCTGGGTCATGGACTAGTTGAATGTTGATGATGATGATGGTGCTCATTGTGTGCCATGGAATTGGTTCTGACTCATAGTGACCCTGTATAGTGTTTCCAAGGCTATAAATTTTTAAGTGAGCAGAAAGCCTCATCTTTCTCCCATGGAACAAGATGGTTTTGAACTGCTGACCTTGAGGTTAGTAACTCGACTCGTAACCACTATGATACCAGAGCTCCTTACACCACACGATAATACTTAATTATTTTTCAAAATAAATTTCCCCCAGCAGTGGATGAGGGATTTTGTGATTCATATACTTTCTAATAGTTGGTGTCACACTTCTTAAATTTATCTGCCATATAAATTTAAATTGTATCCCATTATATTTTGATTTGTATTTCCACAGTTGCTAATTAGGTTGGACCTTTTCTCTTCATATACATGGTTTCTGGTCATATATATTTCTTCTGTTCTGTACTGTAATTTCCATTCATGTCTTCTGATCTTTTTCAATAGAGGTAATAAGTACTTTTATATTGATATGTGGGAAACCTGGTGGGATAGTGGGTTATGCATTTTGCTGTCAGCCTTAGGGGTAGCAGTTCAAATCCACCAACCACTCTATGGGAGAAGGATGAAGATTTCTGCTCCCAGTCACTGAAACCCTATACAAGTTCACTATGAGTTGGAACCAACTTGATGGCACACAACAACATACTGAGATGTAAAGATAGTAATTTTTTGAAAAAATACTTTCAATGGAAACAATTTTATAGTCAGATGGAATGCAGAAATTATTGTCTATATTAACATTATTCCTATGCTACAAAAAGGAGTGTGATAGCTCCACAGGATAAGCACTGGACTGTAAACCACAAAGTCCATGGTTCGAGCTCACCAACTGTTCCACGGGAGAATGATGAGGCTTTCTGCTCCTACAAATTTGAAAAGCCTCAGAAACTCTATGCAGGGTCTCTATGAGTTGAAACAAACTTGATGATACTTAACAACAACACTAAAAAATCCTATTTGTATTTAATATACAGGGAATATGAATGGGAAACAGTCCTGGCCTATAGAAATTACAATCCTGAAGTAAACAATTTTCAACCTTCTTCACCATTATCATCCTGTTTTCCTCCAGCCACTCCCAGATCAAACTACCATCATCTCAGATTACTGTAAGAGACTTCTAATTCATCTCTCTGCTTCTCCTCTTGCCTTCCTCCTGCAGTCTATATAGCATCGGCGAATTTGTCACTCCCACAAGTTCCCATGGCATTTATAATTAAACAGAACCTCTTTACCATAGTCCATAAAGCACTACAGGATGTGGTCCCTGCCTTCTTTTCCCCTACCTCATTCCCTGCCCTGCATACACACAGTTGTTCTTGCTGCTCCAGGCTTGGTTCTATTTCAGAGTCTTTATGATTACAAGAACCTGCCTTGGTGGTGCTGTAGGATAAGCACTGGACTGATAATCACAAGGTTGGCACTTCAAACCTACCATTTGCTCCTCAGAAAAAAGATGAGGCTTTATGCTCCCGTAAAGATTTACAGCCTCGGAAACCCTGTACAGGGTC
>NW_006408690.1:1123218-1128035 GCF_000296735.1 Chrysochloris asiatica
GATGCACATCATTTACTTTTCCACTTAATGCCACCTAATCAGAGGTGTCTTCCTTGAGTAACCTGGATTTCTATATCTTTGTAACCTACTTATTTTTCTTTGTAATACTTATTACATCCTGAAATTTTGTTGTTGTTGTTAAGTTCCATCAAGTCCATTCCGACTCATACTGACCTTGTACTAGGGTTGAAAGGAACAGCAGTGAATTTGAACTGCCGACCTTGTGGTTCACAGTTCAGTGAACCACAGTTCATATACCAGGAGTTATATGATATTTATTCACTGTTAATTGCTAGTCTCTTTTAGGATGTAAGCACCAGATGGCAGAAACCTTGTCTTCTTTACTCCAATATCACCTTCAAAGAGACTATGGTCCGGCACATAGTTGCTACCAGTTGTTGTTGTTGTTAAGTGCCATCAAGTAGGTTCCGACCCATAGCAACCTTGTATAGGGTTTCCGAGGAACAACTGGGTATTTATTTGATACATAAAGGAATAAAGAATAGAGATGAAAAGGCTACCCCAAACTTCTTCAATTGTTCCTAGATAACAAAAATCAGCAAATGTCAACTATATCATGCAAAATGGATTCTAACTCAGATGACTCAACTCAGGATAATGCTATCTAGAAAACCAAGTTAATTGTGCAAGACTACTAAGAGTTGGACTCTTAGTGTGACATTGTAGGAAAAGCAGTGGACTACAAATCACAAGGTTGGCAGTTCAAACACACCAGCCATTCTTCCAAAACCCTATACCAGGTTACTCAGTTGGAATGACCCAAGGCACTTAACAACAACAACAACAACAACAGCTTAGAGTTGATCCCTTCAGACTGTATAGAAGTACATTTTCCATATCATTCATTTCAAATGTATAGTTCAAGTTTGCAGGGTGGTACAATCACTGCCATAAATGAACTTTAGAACATGTTCATCCCCCTCCATAAGGTACTGTATGCTCATTTACAGTAAATCCTTGTTCCCATTCCCAGTCCCATGCAAACACTGATATTTCTATCTCTATAAATTTATCTTTTCTGTGCATTTCCTATAAATACAATATGTTTTCTCTTTGTCTAGTTCTTTCACTTGACGTTAATGTTTGTGAGGTTCATCCATGAGGCAGCATATGTGTGACAGTTACGATTTTGTGTTAACTTGACTAGGCTGGGATTCTCTGTGGTTTTCTTTTGATGTAATAAACAAATAAGAGAGCTAAGGGTGGGAATCCTGGAGTGGTGCTGTAGGAAAAGCAGTGGATTGCTAACCACACCGTCAAGTTGGTTCTGACTTACAGTGATCCTGGATAGGACTTCCGAGGCTGTAAATCTTTATGGGAGCGAAAAGTGTCATCATCCATCCCGCCCAGTGTTGTTATTGTTATGTGCCGTGGAGTCAGTTCTGATTCATAGTGACCCTGTACAAGATTTTTGAGGCTGTAAATCTTTATGGAAGAAGAAAGCCTCACTTTTCTCCGGTGGAATAGCTGGTAGTTTCGAACTGCTGACCGTGAGATTAGCAGCATTATTCATAACCACTACACTACCAGAGCTCCTTTTTTCCCCCTCAACTAGCTGTTGGTAAATAATAGGCAAAAATTCCCCTGAAATTATTCATTTCTAAAGGTATATGAAAACAATTTGCCATAGAAGTTCTGCTTAGCTGTGAGATTTACTTGCTGTGAGATTCACAACATCCAAAAGATACTTTAAAGCTAAGTAGAGTATGTATGCATCTCATGGTATTTATTTTCCTTGGGGACAATTTAGGTTACAGCTAATTTATCATTAAACACTTGAAGTTAGAGATAGAAATAGAGAGAGATAGAGATCAAAACACTGACCAAAGGTTAGCTCTTTGATTTTTTTTTTTTTTTTTTTTTTGTCGCATCAGCGGTCTGTAGAAAACATTTTAAAGAGAATTAGTATCCTGGTACCTAACATCAACAATAATAACAAGAATATATATAATATTACTATTAAAATAAAATTTGTCAAACTATTTTGTATTTGTGCTTATATTTGGTGGTGGAGATTATGTACTGTGGAATCGGTTCCGACTCATAGCCACCCTGTACAGGATTTCCGAGGCTGTAAATCTTTACGGGAGCAAAAAGCCTCATCTTTCTCCCGTGGAACAGCTGGTAGTTTCATACTGCTGACCTTGAGGTTTGCAGCCCGATTTGTACCCACTATGCTACCAGAGCTCCTTGGACTCATACTTAGGTTTGTCATTTTCTTAGCCCAAAAATATTTTCTCAGGACATGTGTCATACTATTTCTTCTTTTGCTACATTACCTTGAAACATATTTATGTGTTATGTTTGTTTCTTTGATGTATTTTTTTTCATATAATCTTGATTTTTGAAATGATATCTAAATTTTCAACAGAATCACCATTACTGGATAATTTTATCTCAAGTTTTCTGAAGCAGTTAACACTTTGCAAGCAAATGACTCTAAGCTTGTCTCTTCTAAGTTTGGTTGGATTTATCCATTTCTTCTCTTTCCAATGAGGGGTTGTCATTAATGAGTATATACTATGTGTGCATGGTGTGCACTGCAGGGAAGTTCCTGACTTTCAAAGGCTCCTGTGTTATTATGGACAGCCAAGTCTTAATTGATCATGAAGTAATCCTACAATCCAAGATAATATATTGATGAAAACAACACCATGAACTATAGTAACCCATGGGCATATATGATAGTACCTCACTCCATGGTTCCACATATGGGAAGCAGACAAAATTTTTATTGCTGTTAAATGCCATCGAGTAGGTTCTGACTGGTGGGTATGAACCACCAGCCTTTTGGTTAGCAGTCTAGTGTTTATCCTACAGCAACACACCAGGATTCCGACAACATAATAAAATTGAGCAAAGACAAACCAATCCATTTCTCAACTCTTCCTAGATACAAAATCCTTTTGGGTTAAGATTGTTTTCTTTCAAATATTTTGATTGTTCTTATTTCTTGATTAGAAGGAATACTAATACTTGAGACAATTCATGGATTGAATGGCATTTAGCACTCAGTAGTTTGGTGTGATTTTTAAGTGAAAGCCGCAGGTCCCTTGCTTGTACTGGAGGATGTCACATCAGTGCTGTGGAATCTCATACAGAGAAATGCTTTTCCCTGGTGGTGGTGCTGGCTGTGTGCCGTGGAGTCAGTTCCGACTCATAGTGACCCTGTACAGGGTTTCCAAGGCTGTAAATCTTTATGGGAGCAGAAAGCCTCATCTTTCTCCCGCGGAACAGCTGGTAGTTTCGAACTGCTAACCTTGCATTTCACAGCCCTATTTGTAACCACTATGCTACCAGAGCTTCTTATGCTTTTCCCTAGCACACCCCAATTTTTTTTACATAAATGCCACTTTCTGGTGCTTTTGTCTGTGGTAAAAAAGTTGTTCAAGTTTGTAGAACCATTTTGTGTTTCTGGGGTGGGGGTGGGTATTGGCTAACAATCTGAATTGAAAGGAAGGTCTAGCCACTGTATAGATGAAACTGTGTGTGAATTGTTGTTTTTGAGTGCCATCAGTGGGTTCCAACTCATAGGGATCCTGAATAGGGTTTCCAAGTAGTGGCTGGTGGGTTTGAACTGCAGCCTTGTGTAGCAATCCAGTGTGCATTTAGCAGTACTTACAAAATGCACTTCATTGGGAATGCAAAAACATTGCCTGAGTCTAGGCTTCACAGTGAAAGGGAGAGATGACTTTAGGAAGCGATAGAGTATTATTAGAAGTGATGCTGACAGGGAGTAAGAGTTTTAAGGGTAAACTGGAGGCAGGTGAGAATAAACTACTAAGTAAAAACCATAAACACCATGGGTCAGCTTTTCAGCATGGAAACAGACAAACTTGAGAGGATTTTTTTTTTCCTTCTTAAAGGACTGCAGGCATCTTGTCATTCCTATCGACTTTCTCCTTTTTTTTTTTTTTCCATAAAGGGAAGCAGCGTGGCTCCATATGACAAGCGCTGAACTGTGAACCGCAAGGTCCATGGTTCTAGCCTGCTAGCTGCTCTAAAGGAGAAAGATGAGACTTTCTGCTACTGAGAAGATTTTAAACCTTGAAACCCTATACATTGTCACTGTGAGCCAGAATATACTAACAGCACATAACAACAAGTAGACTTTTATCACTACGTAGAAAAATGCAAATATATAGAGGCAATAGGTTATAATATACAGTGCAAAGCCTTGGTTCTCAAAGTGAGGTCTCTGGATTAGCAGCATCAACAAGATCTGATTCTTAGGATCTATTTCAGAGCTACTGAATCAGAAACTTTACGGCGGGGCCAACAATCTGTGTTTTTGATGAAAGTCTTACAGATGAACCTAGTGAATATCAACATTTGATATTGCATATATCAAATTTAAGGAGCTCTGGTAGCGTAGTGGTTACAAATTGGGCTGCTAACCTCAGAGTCAGCAGTTTGAAACTACCAGTCTTTCTGCTCTCGTAAAGATTTACAGCCTTGGAAACCCTGTGCAGGGTCGCTATGAATCGGAACTGACTCCACGGCACATAACAACAGCAACATACCAACTATGGTATAGTAGCATTATGACCTATGACAGTTTACTTATTTGCTTGTTTGTTTTCATATCTGTAAAGTGATAGTGGAGACCTGGCTGGTGCTGTAGGATACACACTGGACAGAAAGGTCAGTTTGAACCACAAAGTTGGTGGTTCAAACTTACCAGCCACTCATTGGAAACCCTATACAGGGTTGCTATGAGTCAGAACTGACTCTACAGCACTGAGCAACAACAAAAAAGTGATGGTAGTACCAACTCAAAGGGTTATGTTGTTGTT
>NW_006408690.1:1128975-1134784 GCF_000296735.1 Chrysochloris asiatica
TGAGTCTGTAGCAACTTGATGGCACCTAACAACAACATCATGGTTTGAAACCAACTTGATGGCATTTAACAACAACAAATTATTTTACAGATGTAAATTATCTAACATTATTTTACAGAGAGGTTGATGAAATTGACAGGAGTCACATGATTAAATAATGGCAGAGTCAAGAATAGAACTTGGGTCTCCCAAGTGCCAATCCTGTGTTTTTTATCACCATTTTGTTGTTGTTGCCCTACTCCTTATTGATTTAAATGATTTAAAACAGCAATGTAATTGTTTATATAACTCTACCTACACTGTTCACATAAAAACTGGTCTCAGCAGCTTTTTGCCTCCTTTAATTCCTTTTATTTAAAGATATGCTAACATCATATCTTCATTAGTAGAATAGTAATAAATCAATCATACAATGGCAGCCAAAATTACATTGTATATTGCTTTTCATCAGTGTAAAATTTGCTGTTCTAAAACAATTACACTGACTTCAGGTTGTAATGTAAAAGTGTTGGTGTGGTGCTATTGGATAAGCACTGGATTGCTAACTGCAAGGTCAGCAGTTCAAGCCTTATACTAGGTCACTATGAGTCAGAACTAACTTGAAGGCACTAAACAACAATAGCAATGAAAAGCATTGGCTAGTTTCACACAGGGTCCACAGGTTTTATGTCTGTAGTTCCATTACAGTCCAGGTCCTACCTAAAAGAAATGTGCACTAGACTAAACAAGAATATTCATTTACATTACAGTCATTTTCAGATTACTGGGGGAGGGATAGCTATTCATCCCAGACTTGCCTCATACCTTAGTTATTAGACAAAATAGCTTCCCTCTTGTACATATTATTTGCACTTTTCAAAATTTTATATGAATTTCAGCTTATTGAACTTTTCTTCAATAATCTGAAGTTCATATAAATATTTTAAGTATTTGTAGTTTTAATGCACTCATATTATTTCCTGTATCTAAAATAGATTCATCCACATCCACTCCTTAACTAATAATAATAACAGTACTAAAACAAACAGTTCAGCAGTCCCATGTGTAAATCTTCACTCTGCAGGGCTTCAAAGGTTGATTTTTCAGAAACAGATTGCCAGGTCTTTCTTCTGAAGAGTCTCTGGGTGGGCTCCCACCTCTGATCTGTCTGTTAACAACCAAGCTCCTTAATCATTTGCACCACCCAGAGATTCCACCCTTTGTTAATCCACTCTACCTAGTTAATTGCTCTTCATTTTTCAGGCGTATTACTACCTTCTCACAGAGATTTTTCTTTCCATTACGTCCTCTTATACAAGAAGTCCACTGTACCTATGTGCTCTACTTTATTATTTTAAGGTGTTTTCTTCTTCATGGCACTTAACATAATATATAATTATCATTTTTGTTTGTTTGTTTCTTGAGTAGATCTTTCTCTACTGAATTGACAACACCATGAAGGCAAAACATGTGTCTTTTACCCCAGTACCAAGCTCTGGTAGTGTAGTGGTTACGAATTGGGCTGCTAACCTCAAGGTTAGCAGTTTGAAACTACCAACCATTCCATGGGAGAGATGAGGCTTTCTGCTATTGTAAAGATTTACATCCTTGGAAACCCTATACAGGCTCACTGTGAGTTGGAACCAACTCCATGGCATACAACCACCACAATCACACCAAGCGTCTTAGCCAGATCTAAGGAATACACGCGCGCACACACACACACACACACATGCTCATATACATATGTTATTGTTGTTGTTAAGTGCTGTCGAGTCGATTCTGACCCATGGCGACCCTGTATAGGGTTTCCAAGGAGCACACAAACACACACACACACACAAACACACACACACATATATATATAGTTGTTGTTGTCAAGTGCCGTTGAGTTGGTTCTGACCCATAGCAACACTGTATAGGGTTTCCGAGTACTGACTGGTGAGCTTGAACTGCTGACCTTGCAGTTCAAATCGACTTTGCAGTTCAGCGCATTAACCCACAGAACTACAGCAGGACTTTCTCTATATATAAATATTTCACTGTCATCCTTTTCTTTTCCGTTTTCCTATGCGAGCTATATGACTCTTTCTACTCAGCTAGGGTTGTGTGTATGAAGGAGAGCCGTACTACTTCTGAATATGTACCCACTGAAAACATTGTGAATAACAATTGAACATTGTCAGATACATTGCCGGAATATCAAGACATTATGAACAGTACCAGAATATTGAAAGATATACTGCCGAAAGATGGAAGACATTCAAAATACCACTGGGGAAGAGCTACCCTACAAGGTCAAGTTGACAATGATGAGGTGAATGGAGTAAAGCTTTCAGGACCTTCATTTGCTGATGGGACATAACTCAAAATGAGGAAAAGTAGCTGCAAACTTCCATTAATAATTGGAAGGTGGAATGTATGAAGTATGAATTTAGGAAAATTAGAAATGGTCAAAAATGTAAGGGAACACATAAAGGTCAATACCTTAGGCATTAGTGAGCTGAAATCAACTGGTATTTGTCATTTTGAATCTGACAATCATGTGGTTTACTATGCCAGGAATGACAAACTGAAGAGGAATGGCATCACATTCATCAAAAACCACATTTCAAGATCTACCTTGAAGTATAATGCTGTCTGTGATAGGATAATATTGCTACAGCTAAAAGTATGACCAGTTAATACCACAATTATTCAAATTTATGCATCAACCACTAAAGCCAACAGTGATGAAACTGAAGAATTCTACTAACTCAGTCTGAAATTGATCGAACATGCAATCAAGATGTATTGATAATTGCTGGTGATTGGGATGCAAAGGTTGGAAAGAAGAAGGATCAGTAATTGGAAAATATGGATTTGGGTGTTAGACATGATACTGGAGATCTCATGATAGAATTTTGAAAAACCAGTGAATTAGTCACTGAAAATACCTCTTTTAAACAACATCAAAGGTGACTTGTATTCATGGAATTCACCAGATGGAATACACAGGAATAAAATTGACTACATCTGTGGGAAGGGATGGTGGAAAAGTTCCATATCATCAGCCAAAACAAGGCATACGTCTCCAGGAACTGATGGAATACACATTGAAATCTTTCAGCAAACTGATGAAGCAATGGAAGCGCTTACTCATTTATAAATTTAGAAGACAACTACTTGGCCAACCAATTGAGAGAGGTCCATATATGGGCCTATTCTGAAGAGAGGTGACTCAACGGGATGTGAAAATCATTGAACACTATCATTAATATCACATGTATGTTAAATTTTGCTGAAGATAATTAAAACATCCTGCAACAGTACATCAACAGGGAACTGTCAGAAATTCAAGTAGAATTCAGAAGAGGATGTGGCATTAGGGATATCATCACTGACATCAGATGGATTTTTGCTGAAAGCAAAGAACACCTGAAATATGTTTGCTTGTGCCTTATTGACTATGCAAAGGCCTTTGACTGTGTGGATCATGACACACTATAGACAATATTATGAAGAATGGGTATTCTACAACACTTCATGTCCTCATGAGGAACCTGTACATATATCAAGTCATTCAAACAGTACAAGGGATATTGACTTGGTTAAAATCAGGAAAGATGTACACCAAGGTTGTATTTTTCCACTATGCTTAGTTAACCTGTGTGTTACAGAAATAATCTGAGACACTGGATTGTAAAATATTCAGGAGAAAGATGAGGCTTTCTGCTCCCGTAACAATTTACAACTGCAGAAATCCTATACAGGGTCTGTGAATTGGGACCAACTTAACTACCACCACCATCCAAAATACTATCATCTCAATAAGCAAACAGAGAGCAAAAATTATTAATGAGATCTTTTCCTTTCTTTGTACAGGGTCTTCAAAGTCTGATGGATTATTTTACACTTCTAGCACAGCTCAAAGAAGTGCATGGCATCAGGATTGGAGGAAAACTCATTAACAACCTGCAATATGAAGATGATATAACCTTGCTTGCTGAATGTGAAGAGGACTTAATATACTTACTGATGAAGATTAAAAATGAATACTTTTGGTATGGATTGCACCTCAATGTAAAGAAATTAAAAATCCTCACAACTAGACTAATAAATAACATCATGATAAATGGAAAAAAGATTGAACTTGTCTAAGACTCATTGTGTTTCATATACAATCAATCCTCATGAAAGCAGCAGTCAAGAAATCAAAAGACTTATTGCATTAGGAAAATCTGCTGCAAAAGAGCTCTTTGAAGTGTTCAAGAGCACAGATAACAGTGCACCTGGCCCAAGCCGCAAGTCAGACAGTGAATAAGGAAGCATCGATGTATTTGAATTATGGTGTTTGGGAAGAATATTGAAATAGCATGGGCTGCCAGAAGAACAAACATATCTGTTTTGGAAGAAGTGCAGTCAGAATGTTCCTTAGAAGTCAGGATGGTGTGACTTCATCTATCACACTTTAGACATGTTATCAGGAGGGACCAATTGCTGGAGAAGGATTTCATGCTGCTAAAAAGGAGAGTCAGCAAAAAAGAAGAAGAACCCCAATGATATGGATTCACTCAGTAGCAGCAACAATGGGCTCAAGGGTGACAACAATTGTGAGGAAGACACAGCAGCGGGCAGTGTGTCCTTCTCTCGTGCATAGGGTTGCTACTAGTCAGAAACAACTTGAAAGCACCTAACAATACCTTCCGAGTGTGCTTGTGCATTTTAAATACTGGTCCCCTATAAGAACTTCAAAGAGCCTGGTTGTGCACTATTATAAGTACGGGGCTACTCATTGCAAGGTCTGAAGTTAAAACCCACTAGCTGCTCTGCAGGTGAAAGATGAGGCATTTTGCTCCCATAAAGATTATAGTCTCAGAAACCCTATTCAGGTTCCCTATTGAGTCAGAACTCACTCAATGGCAACACGTATAAACTTCAGTTTGATAATGTCCTTTAGTGATAGGTATTAGAATTGTCTGCTTACACAGTTACCTTGATTCCATAAAAAATAAAAATAAAACCTAACACCATTGTGTCAATGTTGGCACATAGTGACCCTGTATAGGGCTTTTTTAGACTGTAAATCTTTACAGGAGCGCACAGTCATATAGTTCTTCCATGGAGTGGCTGGTGGATTTGAACCACCAATATCGTGGTTAGCAGTTCAATGCCTAACCCACAGTTGTTGTTGTGAAGTGCTGTTGAGTTGGTTCCGACCCATAGCGACCCTGTATAGGGTTTCTGAGGAGCAGTTGGTGAACTTGAACTGCCGACCTTGCAGTTTAAACGGCTTTGCAGTCTGGTGCATTAACCCACAGCACCACACCAGGACTCCCATAGTACCATGGTCTAAAATAGATCTGACCTCAGAGTATCTGGACAATGATGACTTATGTTGAGTGGAGCTAGTCACTCAGAATGCTTCCTGAAAGTGCTGTGAAGTTGATTATGACTCACAATGACCCTACATAGGGTTTTCAAGGAGTGACTAGTGAGTTTGAACCGCCAACCTTGTGGTCCAGTACTTTATACTACAACGTCACACCATGACTCCATTCTAAACCCCAATGTAGTATATTTTAGAGTTTGTGCTGTCCAACACAGCACAGCCATATAACTGTGGAATACCTGAACTGTGACTAGTGTGAATTGAGATGTGCTGTAAGTGTAAAATAAACCACCAGACTTTGAAGACCCAGTATAAAGAATGGAAAAGATCTCATTAGTAATTTTTGCTCTCTGTTTACTTATTGAGATGATAGTATTTTGGGTGGTGGTGGTAGTGGTGAAGTTGGTCCTGACTCACAGAGACCGTGTATAAGGTTTCTGAACTTGTAAATTGTTATGG
>NW_006408690.1:1135100-1156429 GCF_000296735.1 Chrysochloris asiatica
AGAATCTATATCTATATCTATATCTATATCTATATCTATATCTATATCTATATCTATATCTATATCTATATCTATGGTTGACATTTATATCTCACATTAGATTTCTATGTTGTTCTGTATCTAGGTACCCTGAGATTACCCAAGGTATTTAGCAATGTAGCCTGAAGGGAATGCTAAAATTGCAAAATCTTCTGATAACTTGCTTGTATACACTATGGGAAGGCATGGATTCTTTGAGAGTGGGTCAGATGACACTCTAGCACCATCCCTCAAAAGTCAAATCCAGATATCCAGATACAGTTTGAGTCATAGCAACTTTAGATGTATTTCCAGTGTTCACATATATTGTTCAAAACAATGCTGGGGCTAGAACCCAGGTGGTTTCTGTTGTTGTTATGCTGGGACCCTAAAGTATAGGTCTCATTAATGAATTTATCTTCCTTTTAAGCTAGATATTAGAAAATTCTAGAGTTGTTAAAAAGGTCTTCTAAAAATATCAATGTATGTCGAAATTGCACTTGAGTCTTGTAGATGTTTAAATGGATGCAAAATCATATTATATACTCTAATAAAGTTAAACAAAGATAAATTCCTTCTGTTTTTATTGCTATGTATGCTACAGTAAAGTATTAAACTGGGATGACCTTTATTTTGCATAGGAGCATACATTGCAAAGCAAAATTTAAACAAAAAGTCGGATATGAACATGAACTCTACTTGTAAGTAAATAAAAATCTAATAACCATTCTTTGCATAGCTATAAAAACTCACTTGGAGACCAGCCAGTACAGATTGGAAAGCTGGTTGTATGCTTTATTCCAAAAGTCCTCACCAGGCACAGACTTCTCTTGGGTTGGAAGATGAATTTTTAAATAATTAGCTTCACTATTACAATCTTCTGGTCCATCTATTCATGTAACAAATAATTAATGAGAACCTACTGTATGCAAGGTATTGTTCTAGATGCTTAAGATACATAGGTGATCAATGCTGAAATTTTTTTTTGCTCTTTTGAAGTTTACATTCCAATGTTTAGGTGATTTTTTTCAGCAGGGAAAATAAAATAAAATGATAAAGTATATCTAAGAAGTACTATCTTAGAATGTTTTAAGTGACATTTTATATGATAGTTGGCAGTTAAAGTGAATTTGGGATTTTTTGTTTCTTTCTGAAAAGAGTTTGAAAATGAATGTACATATGAAAAGTTGTTGTTAAGTGTCTTTTAGTTGGTTCTGACTCTTAGTGACCCTGTATAGGGTTTCCAAGGGTATAAATTTTTACAGGAGCAGAAAGCCTCATCTTTCTCCATGGAGTGGCTGGTGAACACTGCCTTTGTGGTGTTTATCCTACAGAGCCACAGCGCTCCCATATATGAAAAGTGGGGGTACATAATAAGGCACATATCATGTATTAAAGAGGTTTTTTTTGTTTTGTTTTTAGATGTTAGAAGACACTCTTAAATTCCTCAATAAACTTCTAATAAAACAGACTGTGTTAAGGAATCTCTCAATGATTTTGGGTACTTAGCATGTATATTCAGTTCTTTCTTCGTTTATTGTTATATTTGAACCTATAGCCAAAAATAAATGTTAGTTCTTATCCATTAATTTCAGGAACATCCCATCAGAATGACTTCCCTCCCCACTCAACACAGACTCACTCATTCTTATTTTTTCATTATCCCTTAGACATCTTCACTTGCATACACTTTCATAAGCTCCCCTCCATCCTGGCCTCCTTTCAAAAGTAGAGGTTCCTTAAATAATGCATTTTTTTCCCCTTAAAGCTCAGCCGGTAGATGTCTCCATTACTCTCTCATGATCAACCTCAGAAAGTAGGTTTAAATCATTTCTTTAACCGACAACAAGGAGGAGGATTTGATAATTTGCCTAAAATGAGCAGATGCTTGGGAGGACACGTCTACATCCTACGTCCTTCCCTCCCATTTAAATCAGAAAAACTCTCTTCTCCCTCTTTTCCAGGCAAAAGAAAAGGCTGGTTTAACTAAGAATGCTAGACGCCAACACCCTCCTCCTCAGCACGTCCAAGTTTCCCTCGCTCTGAGCTACACAAGCTCTGCTCCTTCCCGCCCCCTAACCACCCCCGCCTCCACCCCCTCAGGTTTCCGAGTCATCAGGGGAACAGGAGTGGGTGAAAGGACTCAGCGGTGCAGCCTCCTCCTTCGTGCCGCCTCGGGTTCAGCACTGGACAGCTCCCGCCCCAGCCCTACAAATGGCAGTCTGCTGATTGACATGCAAGCCGACCAAACAGGAAACAAAATGACTTGAATCCGCCCTGCAAGGGTTTTGTTGCGGCCAAACTGCCTCTTGAAACTGGCTTTTCCCTCAGAGCAGGGAGAGGCAGGAGTGTGGTTTGTGGTCAAATCTAAAGGTTCCAATTAACCAGCTGCCTGGCTCTCTCGACTCCAGAGAGACAAACATCTTAAAAGAAATCTTTGCTCCTTGGGACTTCCTCGGGCGCCAGCCGGTGCGGGATCGTGTGCGCGCGCTCCGCAAGTGAACGAGGAGGAGCTAGAGCTGGGAGGCGGGAACGACCTGCCACTGGTGAGATGATGGAGCATCGTTTTCGGTGGCCGCGGTGGCAGCAGCAGCGGCAGCAGCAGTTCTTGAATACACCTCAATGAAGGCGGCGGTGGAAGCGTCTGAGCAGAAAGACGTAAGCAGGCTAACTATAGCTGCTGGGAGCCAGAGGGGATGTAACCTGTTCAGCTCAAGGCTGCGAGGTGCGTAATACCGAGCCGACCCTTTGTGGAGCGAGCGCAGCCAGCATTGCCACAGGTGATTTGATTTCCTGTGACGGTCGCTCTGTCACCCAGGTCAATTTTGAAACATTCTTTTTGAAAGTCATTTTGGTTTTTCTGGTGCCATCTGGAGAAGAGGGAAGACTTCAAGTAAAACTCTTAATGTTGATAAATTGATGACCAGAATTTTAAAAAGTGACTCCTTCTGTCCTCTCTTCTTTCGGCGAGACAGACGAGAGAGCCATGGCTTACCCCTTATTCCTCTGCCTCCTGGTCGCTCATCTGGGATTGGGAGCTGTTGAAGCCAGCCGCGAGCCCCCAGGACGGCCAGATTCCCCTCGAGAGAGGACCCTGAGGGGGAAGCAACACGCCCAGCAGGCTGCAAGAGTCTCTGCCTCGGACTCTTCGATGCCCTGGAGTCGCTCCGCTGACGGCACCATCTTGGCGCAGAAACTCACCGAGGAGGTGCCCATGGATGTGGCCTCTTACCTCTACACTGGGGACTCCCTCCAGCTGAAGCGAGCCAACTGCTCCGGCCGTTACGAGTTGGCGGGCCTGCCAGGGAAGTCATCAGCTCTCGCCGGCTCTCACCCCTCCTTGCACGGAGCGCTGGACACGCTGACACACGCCACCAACTTCCTCAATATGATTCTGCAGAGCAATAAGTCGCGAGAACAGAACTTGCAGGATGATCTGGAGTGGTACCAGGCATTGGTGCGGAGTCTCCTGGAAGGAGAGCCCAGCATCTCCCGGGCGGCCATCACCTTCAGTACCGAGTCACTGTCCGCCCCAGCCCCGCAGGTTTTCCTCCAGGCCACGCGCGAGGAGAGCCGCATCCTGCTCCAGGACTTGTCCTCCTCTGCATACCACCTGGCCAACGCTACGCTGGAGACCGAGTGGTTCCATGGGCTCCGGCGCAAGTGGAGGCCCCACATACACCGCCGCGGCTCCAATCAGGCGCCCCGGGGCCTGGGTCATAGCTGGCGGCGCAGGGACGGGCTTGGTGGGGATAAGAACCACGTCAAGTGGTCTCCGCCTTATCTGGAGTGCGAAAACGGGAGTTACAAGCCCGGGTGGCTGGTCACTCTCTCCGCTGCTTTCTACGGGTTGCAACCTAACCTGGCCCCTGAATTCAGGTACGAGGGGGGGAAAGCAAAAGCAAAGTCTGCCTTTCGATTTCGCGGGTGGGCGCACTTGGTTGTGTCACTCACGCCTCCAATTCTTGGAGCAGAGTTGTGGGTTGAGGGGCATCCCACGCGGATTTATGTGCCTACGGGCGTATAATGTCCCAAGTCTGTCCGCTTCAGGAAATAGCCAAAGCCGTTCTTTTGGATCACTTCCCTGAAGGGAGATGGGGGCACTTGGTAGAGCTGAGAGAATCCTCTGCTCCCTTATTATTGCTTCAACCTTCGAGATAGCAAGGAGAAGAGTTCTGCTAAGAGGATGACGAGATGGATCCTGGCGAACTCGGGTGTGCTCTTCAGGCACGTAGAGTGGTGAGCTTCGGATCAGAAAAGAGAAAAGGGAGAAGGAGGATGAGAGTTGCTCCCTTCTGTCACTTAAGAGTAACCTTGACTTGGCTTCCTACAGGTGTAGTTTGACTCCGATCTGCTGTTAGCCAGTTACCAGAGAGTAGCAGTGTAATTCCCTTAGCAATTCTGTTCCTTCAACAGTTAAATTAGTTTAAGCAGTTTACCTGTCTCCAGGATCCAAACTTTACAATGTTTTCACTGTGCGCCTTCTACTCATCCTGACTCCTCTACCCCAAACAATCTATTCTTCTTTGAGCCCTTCTTTTTCCTATTTCCTCTGTTAGGTTGACCTGCTTCTCCAGTCTCGTTCACACACTCACGCACTTTGTAAATGAACCTGATTGAGTAATCTTAAGGAAGGAAGAAAGAAATCAGTTCAGGTTGAATCACTCTGGGAGTTTGGAGAAAACTTATGTACAGTTTTGTCTTTCCTGTCCCAAGGTGTACAGCATTTCAGGGAAGATGAGCATTGGTAAATTAGCAGGTTGAATTTCTGCCTTGAGAACTGCTTGACTTTTGAGGTGAAACACTTAATGGAGTGCCACCCAGAAGTGTCTTTAAAGGATTAACAAAAAGGAAAGGAGTTGAAACTTGTAAAATAATCTGTGAGAGATTACAAACTGAGTGGGATTTTCCCCTACTCCTATGATGAGATTCTCTGGAAAGAAGGTCTTGAGGGTTGAGATTGCTTCTATACTTTTTGGGAACCTGGGAAAAAGTGACAAAGTTCTCACTGTGTTTTTTTAATGCTCTATTTGGCATGGCATGGACTGGATGCTGCCTTGATGAAAAACCAGGCTAAGTACTAGGTGGGCAAAGGTCAGGATTAGATTTCAGAAGACTTGTTTGCCATTTACTGCTGAATGACCTTGAACAAGTTGCTTAACCTCTCTGGGCTTCAGATATTTATCTATCATCTCCAGGGAGCCATCAAGCAAGAAAATTCTTTAGTTTTTAATGCTGGCTGCACTTGAGAAGGCATAAATGAAAAACAACCCCTTTTCTCTGGTTCTGTGTAGACATATTAAATCTCTGTATGTGTTGTATCTATCTCTTTTAAAGATCCTGTTTTAAAGCAGAGTAACTCTCTCCCACTTTCAGGATAATCTCATTTCTTCCTGATCACTGAAGAATCTTATTAGTAAGAGCTGAGCCCAGCTTTGCACCTTTGCCATATCTTTTACACAGAAGATGAAAGATCAGCCAGATGTCATTCACTGCCAAAAAATTGTTTTTTTAGGAAGTCCCAGGATCAAGTGATTATCAGTCTATCTATCTATCTATCTATCTATCTATCTATCTATCTATCTATCTATCTATCTATCCAGTCAACAGTTTAGATCCAGTGCTAAGTGCTTTGCATGTATTATCTTGATTACTCCTCAGGACAACTGTATGAGTTGTTGTTGTTGTTAATCAGTACCGACTTATAGCCACCCTATGCACAACAGAATGAACCACTGCTAAGTGCTGGGCCAACCTCACATTTTTTGCCATGCTTGAGCCCTTCAATGCTACCACTTTGCCATTCCATCTCATTGGGGGTCTTCCTCTTTTCCTCTGACCCTCCACCTTACCAAACATGATATTCTTCTCCAGTGACTGGTCCCTCCTGGCAATATGTCCCTCCTGACAGTATGAGAGACAAAGTTTGGCCATCCTGGCCTCCAAGGAGCACTCTGGCTGCACTTCTTCCAACGCAGATCTGTTGGTTCTTTTGGCAGCCCCAAAAAATGTATAGAGGTTAAGTGTTTTGGTGAAGAGCACAGAGCAAATAAATGGTGCAGCTAGGATTTGAATCTATTCCACACTCTTAAATACTATGCTAAAAAATGACTTACAAAAGAATCCTAGTGTGCTGCATACCACACAGTTGCTGCTTCTACTTCAAAGTATATGTGTTTTCAAATGTCAAAAATAGGAATAGCTATTAGAACTTTTCGTTTCCTGAATTATTTCTCTTAAGGATCAGAGGACACAGGTCACTTAAATGAACTCAGCATCTTCTGACAGACAAGATAAAAGACTGAGGACACAAAGGGTCTGAGGCTGTGAGGGCTCACATGCCTCCTATCTATTTTTTGACTATTTTCAGAGAATAATGTTTCCTCTGGTTGTGTCTCTAAGTGCTTTTATGATCGTTGGTGGTATTCAGCCAAGGCAGGGAGCCAAGCTATATTGCCTCTGGCTCTCTACAAAGCGGGCCAGTCCTGGCAGCACCTATAGAGATCAGAATAAGTGCTCTCCTGTGAGTATTTTTGCCCCATGCCCTTTGCTTCACAAATACTGTATTAAGGATTCACATAGATATGAATTATTAGAACTAGAAGAAATCTTTTAAAAGATCAGCTAGTGCTATCTATTGTTTTACCAATAACAAAACTGAACTAAAAAGGTGAAACTACTTGTCCAAAAATCACATCATTTTTAGCTACAGAAGAAATAGAATCCTCTGCGGCTAGTTTATATTTTTAATACCTAAATAATGTTTGTGGTTATCTGAATTTAATACACTATCTATGTTATGGAGACATATTTTATTCTGTATTATCTATCTTTAAGAAAAAAACAAAACAAAACATTTTCCCATAAAACCCAGCTGTTGACTTAAAAAAATTCTATTATTTATTTCACACATTTGAAGTACTATTCAATGGGCCATTTCTGACTTTTTGTACTCATACAAGGCAGAGATTTTTTTTTTTTTCCATTTCTGTTTTTGATGGTGATGTTTTATAATCTGAAATGCATTTTATAAAATTCTACAATATGGACAGATGAAACTGGACAGTTATGGTTATATGGTAAATCTCCAGTGAATCATTTCTGGGAAACAATGTTTTAGGAGTCCTAGTTATGATTTTAAATTCTATTTTGACTTTGCAGAGGAGTATTTTCAAAATATTAATGAATTTCTGTGATGAACAAAAAAAAATAGTGATTTACTTACAGAACAGAAAAGGAGAAAAGGCTATACAGATAAATTTGTCATTAAAGATAAGTTAATAGTTCCTCAAGTCTTATTTATAAGATTAAGGCATTTAAATAACATTGCATTTTATTTTTAGAAATTGTAAATCCAAAACATAAAGTTCAAAAGTAATGTGAAGAAATATAATCAATCACTTTCCTATATTAATATTTCTCACTGTGAAAAATATCTCTCAGAATAAATTTTAGTCCCTTCAAGACACAAGTATCTTGAATTTCAAGACCGAGCATAAGATTCACATGGGGAAAAGCTTACTGCTATTCCTTTCTTAAAAAAAAAAAAAAAAAAATGACAGCAATTGCATTTAACTGTCTCTTAGCCTCTGGTATAGACTTATGGTATAAACATTTAAGTTCTCATCTTTCAACATATAGAAAAAGGAGAGTAGCAGTAATAATTTAAAGTACACCCTGAACTGTTTTTACTTACCGTGCTAGGCTTATGGTGTCTTTGTAGAGTTTTCTCAAACTTAGACTCCTTTAGTTTTGCATAGTGATTTTTTTCTGTAGAACTTAAAGTACCATGGAGTTGATCTCATTCTGCTAAATTCTTAGACAGTTTCGTGGTAGTGGTTAGAACTGCTAGGTGCCTAAGATAGATGTAAGGTACTTATTAGTGTTTAATTTAAGTGAAGGAGATGAACTGACAGGCACCTTAGTTCCTTTCAGCTAGCTCTATCTTCTCATTTTACAGATGAGGATACTGAGACCCAAAGAGCTAAAGGAATTGCAAGGAGTGGTACATCTTTTTGGGGGTTGTTGTTAGGTGCTGTCGAGTCTGTTCCGGCTCACAGTGACCCTCTGCACAACAGGATGAAGCACAGCCGGGTCCTGCACCATCCTCACCATTGTTGTTATGCTTGAGCCCATTGCCTCTGTGCCAATCTATCACATTGGGGGTCTTTCTCTTTGTCAATGAAATGACACCTCACTTTACCAAGCATGATGTCTTTCTCCAGTAACTGGTCCTTCCTGATGATATATCTGAATCATGTAAGAAAATATCTTGCAATCCTGGATGCTAAAGAGCATTCTGGCTATACTTCTTCCACTATAGACTTGTTTGTTCTTTTGGAAGTTCTTGGTACTTTTTATATTCTTTTCCAATGCCATAGCTCAAATGCATTAATTCTTCTCAGATCTTATTCATTGTTCAACTTCCACATGCATATGAGGCCGTTGAAAATACCTCATACCTTAAGTTATGGGCACCTTAGTCCTCAAACTAATATCTTTGCTCTTTAACACTTTAAAGAGGTCTTGTGCAACCAATTTGCCTAATGCAATACATCTTTGATTTGTTGACTGATACTTCCCTGAGTGTTATTGTGGATTGAAGAGTCTTTGACAACATCAATATTTTCTCCATTTCATCGTGATGTTATTTATTGGTTCCATTGTGAGAATTTTTGTTTTCTTTATATCGGGCTTGTTGTTGTTGTTTTTAAGTGGCATCGAGTGGGTTCTGTCTCATAGCAACGTTGTATCAGATTTCCAAGGAGCGACTGGTGAACTTGAACTGCCAACCTTGCGGTTCAATCTGACCTTGAAGTCCAGTGCATTAAACTTCGGTGCCATATCAAGACTCCTCATATTTGCATAGGTTAGGATTAATGAGAACAAGTATAAAAGTATTAATGGGGACAAGAAAAAGAGTATTTCTACTGGGGTTCCAGTTCATTTATGCATGGGTTTCAGTTCATAAATGCACAGGTTTATTTAAAATAAAATGTTTAAACCTATCTCTTGAAAAAAAAAAGATGAGGCTTTCTCTTTCCATGAAGATTTGAAGTCTCAGAAACCTTACAGGGTTGTTATGAGTTGGAACCGACTCCACAGCACTTGACCACCACAGCAAGAAAACCAGATCTGTCTCTGTTATTAGTGCATGGCTGCAGATAAGTTCTCTCAACAGTACCAAACCCAACCCACTGCCATCTAGTCAGTTTCCATTCACAGTGACCCTGGGTACAACTTCTAAGTTGCAAATCTTTTTGGAAGCAGAAAGTCTCATCTTTCTCCTGTGAGGAGCAACTGGTGGGTTTGAATTAATGACTTTATAAACATGGGTTAGCAGTCCCGTGTTTTTACTGCAGAGCCTCTAGGGCTCCTTGAAGTCCTGGTGTGGTGCTGTGCATTAATGCTCTGGACTACCAGGTTGGCAGTTCAAGCTCACCAGCTGCTCCTTGGAAACCCTATACAAGGTCACTATGAGTAAGGACTGACTCAACGGCACTTCACAACAACAACAAGGGCTGCTTAGCTTTATTGTTATTGTTGTTGTTGTGAAGTGCCATGGAGTCAGTTTCAACTCATAGTGACACTGTATAGAAGTCCTTCCAGTTCAAACCGACCTTGCGGTCAAGCGCTTATCCAATCAAAACAGTGACGTACAAAGGGTTTCCTGGGCCCATTAAATTCAAATTGGAGAAGGCAGCACAGAATGCTATGATGGTTGCTTTTTGGGACTCCAAAATGATCATCTTGACACATTTTCTCAAAGTGCAAAGAGCAATCATGGAGCTTATTAGGAAGAAGTTTTAAGAAAATTGAAAACTATGTTATTGAGACAAATGTCAGGGAAGTTGCATTAGTGCTCCCACCCCCACCCCCATCTTAACAATGCAACTGCTCATTTTTTGAAGTTAGTTTGGGCTGTCCTATGAGAATTTCATGGGAAATATTGCTCCATCCACCCTATAGTACTGATTTTGCCCCTTCAGACTTAATGTCCCCACAATACAAGGAACATTCAAAGGAACAACATTTGAATTCCTCAGAGATGCCAAAACTGCCTTTTGGTCATGGTGTAAATTGAAGAGTACAGGATTCTTTTGGGAAAGGTTAGAGAGATGCAAAGCGCTATCTTCAGAAATGTATAGACTTAGATGAGGGGTGTGTTGAGAAACAATAGCTTCACATTTTGATATTCTTGTTTAACAAAGGTTTTATGATTTTGTAGCTAATCTTTTTTTACTTACTCTCATATGTTAGCACTGTGAGTCAGAATCGGCTTGACAGCACTTGGCAACCACAACAAATATGTTGTTGTTGTTGTTGCCACCACAGTACAACAAACCAAGAGAGGAGTGATGGACACATATATTAGATACTTTACATATACCATTGCATTTAATTCTTAGGATACAACTTAAGAAATGTTGAGCAGTCATCCCAAGGAAATGCAGTTAGTAAATTAGGAAGTCAAAATCAAATTTAGGTTTTTATATCTCTGAAATTTTCATAGTCTTATCACTATCTTATACTGTAGTCTCTCTCTTGATGATGCAGCTATACTTTTCACCTTATTATTAAAAGAAATAACATGATATTGAATTGAAATATATATTTGGCCCAAAATCATGATAAACACTTATTCTGTTTAGGCTAACTCTGATTCATTATTATATAAAATAATCTCTGTGTGGTTTGTAGAGTATATACAAATATGACCAACTGAGGTATAAAGAAAATAAAAACTTAATGTCATCTGAAATTAATTTTGAAAGGAAAATTAATTTCAGATGACATTAAGTTTTTAAATCTATGTTTAAAAAAATTACATTAAAGGAAAGTCTTCCTAATGCTTGCTTTGAATCTTACACCAAGACATGTCTTCTTTTGCATCTGGTTCTTCTACTCACAAAAATTTTTTCTTTTGCAATTCAGTATCTTTAAATATCTTAGTTTAGACTTAATATACTAAAGAGATTATATGTTCCTAAGACTGTTGCCCTAAGATGGCCTTCTAACTTGAAACTGAAGATACTCTTAGAGGCCATCTCTCAGCCAAATAATAGATGGACCTATAAAATAAACAATAACACCTGTAAGGCATATGCTTCTTGGAACAATCAACTATATGAGACCAATAGGGCAACATTTGCCTACAACCAAAGATTTGAAGGCAGGGAGGCCCAGGGAAGCCAGATGACTTGAAGAGGAACCCAGATAGGCAATGGGGGAGAGTGCTGACATATTAGGCGGGTGGGGGGATTACCACCATGGCAACAAAACAATTTGTATATGAATTATTGTATATGAATTATTATATATTCACAATTATTATTGTGAAACTAATTTGGTATGTAAACTTTCAACTAAAGCACAATGAAATGTTTGACAAAATAAAGATAATACATTCTCAAAATTAAAGAGAGGCCTTAAGTGGTAAAAGGAGTATTAGATTTAAGTCACAACTTAAAACTCACATCTCAGTTTTGCCTTTGACTAGCTGTATTACTTCTCTAGAAATAAGTTTTTTCATAATAAAAATGTGGGGATGGACTTGGTGATCTTCAAATCTTTTTATAACTCCTGGTTCTTTGAGATCTAGGTGATCTAGGTGATCAACAAGTAGGCCTTTAAAACAGAGCTGATAGACAGAAAACTTGTGCCTTGTGGAAATGATTTTGATAGGGGAAGTGATGTGCAGAGAAAGAAGACACCAATGGAATGATAGACCTGGTGTTTGGTTAAAAGTTAATAGTGTAATGAATCAAAGATCACCATACAGTGAAAATGCCTTTGTAGAAACTAATGGACATCAGTTTCTGGAAGCAGCAGTCAAGAACTCAAACAATGTATTGTGCTAGGTGAAACTGTTACACAAGACCTCTTTAAAGTGTTCAAGAGCAAAGATAGCAGTTTGAGGACTATGGCGCGCCTGACTCAAACCTTGGTATTGCAATAGCCTCATATTCATGTGGAAGTTGGACAGTGAATAAGGAAGACCGTAGAAGAATTTATGCATTTGAGTTTTGCTGTTGAAGAAGAATATTGAAAGTGCTATAGACTACCAGAAGAATGAACATTTGTTGAAGAAAATGTGTTGGAAGAAGTACAGCCAGAATGTTCCTTGGAGGCCAGGATGGTGAGACTTTGTCTCTCATACTTCAGATATTTTATCAGGAGGAACCGGTTCCTGGAAAGGGACATTCTGCTTGATAAAGTGGAGGGTCAGTGAAAAAGAGATGAAATGGACCGATACCATGGCACCAGCAATGGGCTCAAGCGTAACAACCATTGTGAGCATGATGCAGGATCAGACAGTAGTTCATTCTATACATAAGTTCACTATGAGTTAGAACTGACTCAGTGATATCTACCAACAGTGAACACCAGTGTCACTGATTCCCTGACTTCCTGAGAGATCAGTTCTCTCTCCACCACACACATATACCCACATACATCTATCAGTTATCCCAATACAGATTTTTGCTTTCAACCAAAGAGATGAACTCACACAGTAGAAGAGAAATGGCCACCTTGCTCTAAAGCACACATGTTCTATGACTGGGATTTTCTGGTGGAAGCTGGCATTGGTGAAGAGGTCCCCATATAGGAACCACATAGAGGTGTTTTCCTGGGTTATATTCATATGAGTCCATGGATGCTGCCACTTGGCCAATCCATCTCATTGGGGGTCAGGCAGTGTTTCGTTCTGCTGTGCATAGGGTTGCTATGGGTTGGTACCAACTCGATGGCACCTAACAACAACAACAACAACAAATTCATATATATCCGAGTATTTTTAGAATGACATTCTGCTACTGAGGTTATTGAGACTCAATGATTTCATCTGTTGCTCATGAGTGGTGATGTGTGTGTCACTGGGCTTCTGTAACGATTGAATGAAGAATTGTGATCACACAGGAAGTTGAGTAAATATTTTTCATTGCAGCTTCTATCTTCTCAAATATGAGGGGACTTCAAAAAGTTTGTGGAAAAATTCCATTATCTTTCAATTCCATTTTTCCATGAATTTCTTGAAGTCATCTCATACTCTCCTTACTTGATCACAAACTTTAGTTTTGCCATATTAATTCCTCATTTTCGTTCATAAGTATGGGAAGAGCTAGCAGTGAATCATAGTGGAAATACTGGCCTTTGAAATGGAAGACGTTGGCTCTAGCCTTGAATTATGATGCTGCCTTGGCCAGCAGTTGTCTCTCGAATCCTCAGTTTCCTATCTGTGAATCCAGGTGTTTGGACTAAATGACCTCTAAAGATTCTTGTTGTTGTTGTTAAGTGCTGTTGAGTCAGTTCTGACCCATAGCGAGCGACCCTGTATAGGGTTTCCGAGGAGCAGCTGGTGAGCTTGAACTGCCGACCTTGCAGTTCAAGCGGCTTTGAAGTTTAATGCATTAACCCATAGCACCACACCACATGCTTATAAGCTTAAATATTATGATTATGCACATAACCAAATGTGTCACTTTAACTTTGGAATTTTAATTTGGTTACAGTGATGGAATCAACCAATGTATATTCATAAAAATACAGAACATTTCCATTTATGTTCAATATTTAACTCTATCATGGTCATAGACAATTTCCTCCTAACATACAGAGTTAAGTGTATATATCCTAATAGTAATGAGAACGCCACTTCAAAATAAGAGTTAGTATGATATGAGTTTCCAGATCTTGAAAGAGTCCCTGAAGTTTCCTGTAAAATCAGCATGAAGTTGTTTCACAGTTTTCTAAGCCAAGGACCTCCACATACTTCTGCATTTATTTTCAAGTCAATGTATTTTTAGACATATTTGAAACTCCTTAAAAAACAACTACTCTTAAAAAATCTGTTTCCAATTTGCTATAGTTGATTTAAAGATTTTAAAAAGGTTTATTGTACAACAATGTTGTTGTTTTCTTAAGTACCCTCAAGTCACTTCCGACTCATAATGACCCTGTATAGGGTTTCCAAGGAGCAGCTGGTGGGTTTGAACTGCTGACCTTGTGGCAGTGCCACACCAGGAGTTCATTGTAGAGCCAAAGTGGCCTAGTATTATTTTTCCATTTTCTAGAATATGCACTGTGAAGCAGAAATAAGATTTCTAAGGCTTTAAAACATATAATAGGAATATATGCCTATCCTCTGGGTAAGGGACTGTACCATCTCTAGACTGACTTTTATAGTCTCAACTGTTGGATAATCCAAATACTACTTTTGACTTCAGACAGACAGTGAGACTACCATTTTTTATAGTTTAAAGAGTGCTATTGAATTCAACACACAATGTTTTATAATTATATTGTAATATACTGGGACATAAAGAAGTATATTGTTGATACTATTTTGTACTTGGTTATTACAGAAGAGCTAGGCCCCCTGTCTGCCTTCTCATTTCAGTTCTGAATTGGTGTTCACAGGGTTACTTAAGTGGCATTACTAAAATAGCATGTTGGGATTTTGATAACTTTGGCAGTTTGATGACCCTTTTGTGTGAATGGGCAGTTCCCTGGTATTGGGACTATGCTTGGGAGTGTGTGCAGCCAACGGCATTAGTAGGCTCTTGCCCAATACAGCTAGGGCTTATTCATCAGTGGGCCTTGCCTTGCAGGTCGTTTAGCCTTATCAGCTTTCCAGCTTTTAGTAACAAGCCATTTCTATGTGTAATTTCCACTTTGGCTGGGCATTTATTCATCTAAACAAATCTTTCCTCCTACAGGAAAAACCTGACTATAAATAATTTAGGTGGATAAGTGGTTCCATGAAATACTTCAGTTTATGAGAGGGTTTAATCCTTTTGACTAAATCTCTTTCTTAGGATTTCTCATTCGCTTCCCTTTAATGCCAAATCTGGTATCGGGACCATGACTAAATTTACTTTTGATAGTAAAGGTATTATAATGTATTAAGACAAGTATGTTGTTGGTAAGTACCGTGGAGTCGGTTTGGACTCCTAACGACCCTGCACAGGGTTTCCAAGGCTGTAAATCTTTACGGGAGCAGAACACCTCATCTTTTTCCTGCAGAACCACTAGTGGTTTTGAACTGCTGACCTTGAGGTTGGCAGAAGACAAGTATAGGAGAGATATAATTTCATTGTCTAGGCTTATAGATAGGAAAGGCCCTCTACCCCTCAAAGAACACCAGACCTCCAAATCCTGTCATCTACCTTTTTGCCATAATGGAATTCACTCTTTCTCTACTCCATACAACAGAGTTAACTGATACATCTCATTAACAGAGATCCAGTTCTTTTTTACTCATTGTAACATTTCTTGTTACTTTACCCCATTTGAAAGCAACAAGTAAAAACAAACACACAAACAACAACAACCTGGCTATAAAAATATTTAAGTGGACAAGTTGTTCCGTGAAGTACTTCTTCAGTTTACAAGAGGGTTTAATCCTCTTGGCTAAATGTTTTTCTTAGGATTTCACATTTCCTTCCCTTTAATGCCAAATCTAGTACAGAATTACACTGCATTTATACTAAATCATCAGAATTAGGAATTTTTATCCTGTTTTATCCTGGAAATATCCTGTGAACCCATAACTTAAACAAACTCAGAATTACGTAAGATTTTGGGTTATTGCCTTAACCTGGCTTTCATACTGTTTATTCGTTAGTCAAATGCATGTCTTAGTATGTATGTTACTATGGAAGGAACTTTCATAGAACAACAAAACCCATGGCTCTTATCTAAGAAACGAGAGGGTGTGACAGTAAAGAATATTTCATTACTTTTAAGATGCACCTTTTTCACATCTTTCAAAATGAGATATGTCTTATGCTTGACAGCATGCCATTACAAACGGCATAAATTTCTATTAGTGGTATTGATAGAAGAATGCATTTTATAGTTAATGACATTTTATATGTGATCAAATATGATATTACAACATGGAAAATAAATTTTAAGTTCTCTCTAACTATAACATTCCATTATCATCTTAAAGTTATCAACATGCAGTGAAATTATCATATATGAAACCACAAAATCTAGACTTTCTTATTGTGTTGTTGTTGAGTACCATGGAGTTGATTCTGTGACTATAGCAACCTTGTACAGGGTTTCTTAGGAGTAGCTGATGGTTAGAACTGTCAACCTTGTGTTTCATATAAAATAGATTGTCTTCATAATGACTCTGTTTTAAAAAGAGGAGCTATACTGAAACATGGAGTACTGATGTGGTGCTGTAGGAAAAGCACTAGACTGTTAATCATAAGATCATTGGGATCAAAATCACCAGTCACTCCTCAGAAACCCTATGTAGGGTCACAGTTGGAAACAACTCCATGGCACTTAACAACAACCACAACATATAGAAACATGTAACTGTATTTACTGTGTAATAAATGTGAAATACACAGAATTTTGGGTAAGAAGCTGCAGAAACTTTTATTTTCAGAAATGCATAAGGTAAGGATTATTAAAATCCTTTTAGTACAATATGACTAAGTACGGTACTCACATGGTGGAAGAATGCCTAGGATAGCGAGAAGAAAAAGACCAATTTTATAAATTTAGTAAACAATAAAGATTGCTTTGTAGATCTCATAGTTACTATTGACGTATTATGTAAATTAAATATATCTAAAATGGATGAGCTAGAATTTAGAAATAAATGTATAGAATTTTAACTTGTTTTCAATATTAGTTTGTTTTTGAAAATAGCAAATAAAATCAGGGGTTTTAAATAATCAAATTTTGCCTGAATCCAAACCATTTTCTGGTAGATGAAAACTCTTGAGAACAAAACTCTTATCTATATAGTATCAACATAGACTTAGCAAATTAGAAAATTATAGATAGATACTGTGTCTAAGTGAAAGAATAAAGTTAAAAATTTTTCGTTTTACTTCAAGGACACACAAAGCAATGTTATCAGCTTCTCCTGCCCAGACCTATTTTTAACTTTCTTGAATTTCTTGACACTCTTAACCAGTCACTTTCTCACCCCTTGAGGTATTGCCAATGCTTTCATTTCATATTTTTAGTAGAAGTAGTCACAGAATGGAGTCTCTGGGTGGTGCCAACAGTTAATGTGTTGTTCTGCTAATCATGAGGGTGGAAGCTAAAGTCCACCTAGAGAAGCCTTGGAAGACAGGCTGGTGAAATATTTCTGAAAGATCAGCCATCGGAAACCCTATGAGGCACAATTCTACTCTGACACACAATGGAATCGCTATATTAAGTCAGAGTCGACTTGATGGAAACTTTTTTTTATTTTTAATAAACTGTAAAAATAAAAGGGAATATAATCATGTTCTTTCCAAAATGCTAAAAGTTTCATGGTAGAAATGAAAACATTTTGGTGTAACTTACTGCCAGTAGTGGCATACCCCCAGTTATGACGACTCAAACTGTCTTCCTTCATGGCCAAGCATTCTCTCGTGGGACAAAGTGGCACCTTTTTTTAGAGTCACTTGTTTACAGGAACACACATATATTCTAATACTATCGTTAATCAAGTATGTGTGTGTGTGTGTGTATCCATCCATATATGTTAGAGCATGTTTCATTCTTCTTATGTCTGCCTCTTTCTTCTCTCTACCACCAGTCTGTCTATTTGTTGTACTGGAGTAGCCTTCATGTTGCTATAATGCTGGGAACTCTGCTACCAGTATATGAGATATCAGTTGGGTCATTCATAGTGGACAGGCTTCAGCATAGCTTCCAACACATTCTAGGATGGAAGGCCTAGTATTATGCTTCTGAAATGTAGCCAATGGAAACCCTATGGATCACAGTAGAATAGTGAGAATAGTGTCTGGTATAGTACTGGAAAGTGAACCCCTAAGGGTTTGATTAACTCAAACATGCAAATGACCATGAAAATGGTGTGAGACCTGGTGACTTTTTGTGATGCTGTACTTAGGGGAATCATTAATTCTAGTTCACCTGGTGTCAACTAATGACATCCATCAGTCCATCTGCCCATCCATCCATCCATCCAGATGCTGTACTTAGGGGAATCATTAATTCTAGTTCACCTGGTGTCAACTAATGACATCCATCAGTCCATCTGCCCATCCATCCATCCATCCATCCATCCATCCATCTATCCATCTATCCACCCATCTTTAATCTATTTTCTGTGCTTATTTGTTTAGACCATACGGTCATTGTATATTGTTGTTGTTGTTGTTAAGTGCCGTCAAGTTGGTTTGGTCATTGTATATATAGAACCTGAAATGAGTGAAAACTGGAAACAAAATTTCCATTTTGATCCTTGCTGTTGTTGTTAAGTTCTATGGAGTTGGTTCTGACTTAAGAGACCCTGTATAGGGTTTCTAAGGAGCAGCTGCTGGGTTTGAACTGCCGATCTTGTGGTTTGAAGTCCAGTGCTGATCTTACAGCACTACCTGAAGTTCTTGGTTGTTATTGTTGTTGTTGTTGCTGTTAGGTGCCATCGAGTCAATACTGACTCATAGCGACCTTTTGCACAGCAGAACGAAACACTGCCCGATCCTGGGCCAATTTCACAATTGTTGCCATGCTTGAGTCCATTGATGCTGCCACTTGGCTAATCCCTCTCACTGGGAGTCTTCCTCCTCTTTTTCTCTGACCCTCCACCTTACCAAACATGATATCCTTCTCTAGCAACTGGTCCCTCCTGACAATATGTCCAGCATATGAGAGACGAAGTTTGGCTATCCTGGCCTCCAAGGAGCACTCTGGCTGCGCTTCTTCCAATACAGATCTGTTGGTTCTTTTGCCAGCCCATGGCATTTTCAATATTCTCCTCCAACACCATAACTCAAATGCATCAATTCTTCTATGGTCTTCCTTATTTACCATCCAGCTTTCACATGTATATGAGGTTATTGAAAATACCATGGCTTAGATCAGGCACACTTTAGTCCTCAAGCTGACATCTTTGCTTGTCAACACTTTAAAAAGGTCTAGTGTAGCAGATTTGCCTTGGTAACAGTATTTAATTCCGCTTTCTTTCTTCCCTTAAATTTTATTTTGTTGTTGTTAAGAATATTCTCATAGGCAGCAAAACACACCAATTTAACAGATTAGTAACATTGATTACATTGTTCGAGTTGTACAACCATTTTCACACTCCCTTTCTGAGTGTTCCTCCCTCATTAACATAAAATTTACTGTCCCCTAAGGCTTTTATTGAATCTTTTGAGCTGTTGTTGTCAATTCAGTCCTCTTATCTATGGATAGTTCTTAAAAAAGCCTAGCTCTCAAGGCGTATCTTTTCCACTAAAAGCAGCTATTTGGTTTTAAGAAATCTTTAGGGGATATTTTTGGTTTAAGGTTTAAAGACTACCTCAGGGCAATAATTTCAGAAATTCATCCAGGTTCCATGGCTCCAGAAAGTCTAGCGTTCATAAGAATTTGAAATTCTGTTCTGCATTACCCACCTTTTGATTAGAATTATTTTATGGAATCGATCAAAATTACTTATTAATAGTAGTTAGGTACCATTTAGTTCTTGTGGTCTCATGGCAGAGGAGGCCGTTGTTCATGGAGGAAATTTGACACACATTCTATATCCTTCCCCTATTCCTGACTCTTCTGTTCCGTTGTTCCAGGTGTATAAAAACCAATTGTAGTGCCTTGGGGCTGTTAGTAAATTTTTAAGACCCTAGGCAATGAACTGGAGTCATGGTCTGGCGTTGTGGGTTAATGTGCCAGACTGCAAAACCGTTTCAACTGCAAGGTTGGTGGTTCAAGCTCCCAAGCTGCTCCTCGCAAACCCTATACATAGTCGCTATGGGTTGGAACCAACTCCACAGCACTTAACAACAAGGCAATAAACTAGGAGAAATAGAAGCACTAAACTTGTTATTAGGTCAAGTAATTGGAATTTCTCATGAAATGATGCCATGAGGTATTTGGTGGTAAAGAAGTAGGTAGCCTCAGGCACTCCTTTTTTTTTTTAAATCATAGGCCACACAGACTTTTACCAATTCAACTTTTTTTTTTTTTTTTTTTTTACATTGTGCAATTTTTTACTGGTAGCAATTATAATTACAAATACTAAAAAGAGGTAGGTTAGCTGTGCAACCTTACCTTTATCAACATGATTTCCTCATCACTATTCATCCCTTTTCCCCACCAATAAACTTGGTCTTGATACATTTATCTTTCCATACTTTGTATGTAAGTGAGGTCATGCAGTATTTGTCCTTTTGTGATTGACTTATTTTGCTCAGCATAATGTCTTCATTAACATGTATTAAGACTTCATTTCTCTTACTTGCTGAGTAGTATTCTATTACTGTTTTGTACATTTTATTTATCCATTTACCTGTTGATGGATATTTAGGTTGTTTCTGTCTTTTGGCAATTGTGAACAGCGCTGCAATGAACATCTATATATATACATGTCTCTTTTTGACCCTCTGTTTCAGGCCTTTTGGGTATATACATAAGAGTGGAATTTCTAGGTTATAAGGAGTCCTGAGGTTAATGCACTGTGGGTTAGTGCGCCAGACCACAAAGCCGTTTGAACTGCAAGGTCGGCGGTTCAAGCTTACCAGCTGCTCCTGGGAAACCTTATGCAGGATTGCTATGGGTCAGAACTGACTTGATGGCACTTAACAACAACAACAAGGAGTTCTGGTATGGTGCTGCAGGCTAATGTGCTGGAACACAAGGTTGGTTTGAAACCACAAGGTCAGTTGTTCAGGAACACCAGCTGCTGCTTGGAAACCCTATACAGAGTTGCGATGGGTTGGAACCGACTAGACACTGCTTAACAACAATAGCAACCTGTTAGTTCTATTTTTAGTTTTTCAAGGAACTGCTACACCATTTCCACAACTGTCATACCATTTTGCATTCTCACCAACAATGGATAAGGTTTCCAATTTCTGTATATCCACCCCGACATTTTTTATTTTCTGTTATTTAATTTATTTTAATATCAGCCATCCTAGTGGGAGTGAAATGGTATCTCATTGTGATTTTGATTTGCATATCTCTGATGGTTGTAGACACTGAGTATCTTTTCATGTATTTGGTGGCCATTTGAATATCCTCCTCAGCAAAATGTGTATTCAGATCCTTTACCCATTTTATGATTGGGTTAATTGTCTTTTTGTTATGAAGTTATCAACATTTTGTATATATTCTGTTTATTAGATTTGTATCAGATGTATGGTTTCCAAAGATAGTATCCCTGTTAGTAACTTTATATTTTGACTTTCTTTTATTCGTAAAGCCTTTTTTTTTTTTAAATTTCAGATTTTTATTGTGAATCGAGTGAAAGTTTACAGGGCACATCATCAGTTTCACATTCAATGATTCATATAACTTGTTTCATTACATTGATTATAATCCCC
>NW_006408690.1:1157978-1160093 GCF_000296735.1 Chrysochloris asiatica
AAAAGTTTCTAATTTTCATGAGTTCCCATTTATTTTATTGTGTCTTTTGCTGTTTTTGCTATTCTATTATATAATGCTTTGTTGAAAGCTAGTCCTGACAGTGTACCCCCTCCTTCTTATTT
This sequence comes from Chrysochloris asiatica, assembly GCF_000296735.1. Classification (NCBI taxonomy): domain Eukaryota; kingdom Metazoa; phylum Chordata; class Mammalia; order Afrosoricida; family Chrysochloridae; genus Chrysochloris; species Chrysochloris asiatica. Next base: position 1,158,101 of record NW_006408690.1, read on the forward strand.
TAAGAGTTTTGTGGCTTTACTTTGCACATTTAGGATCTTAATCCATTTTGATTTTTTTTTGGGGGGGGCATGGTGTGAGGTAAGGATCCGGTTTAATTTTTCTGCATGTCAAAATCCAATTTTTCCAAAATAATTTGTTGAAGATACTCTTCTTTCCCCACTGAATGGACTCAGCACCTTTGTAAAAAGTCAATTGACCATAAATGTGAGGTTTTTTTCTGACCTCTCAAATTCTATACTATTGTTATACTATTACAAGGCTGGTTTGATTGGCGCTGTAGGGTAAACATTGGACTGCTCACTGCAGTGTCATCAGTTAAAAGCCACCAACTACTCCTCAGAAACTCTATGCAAAGTCACTATGGGTTGGAACGAATTCGGTGACACTTAACATACACTATGTATGTTTTAAAATCAAGATTTATGTTCCTTCCACTTTATTCTTCTTTTAAGCTATTTGGGACCACTTCTCTTTCCATATAAAGTTGAAGATTGGCTTTTCTATTTCTGTGAAGAGGGCTGTTGGAATTTTGATCAGTATTGTGTTGAATGTGCAGATTACTTTGGATAGTATTGAACCCATTGGCAATATTGTCTTCCAGTCTATGAACATGAATTATATTTCCATTTATTTAAATCTTCTTTCATCTTTTCAGGAGTGTTTCAAAGCCTTAATTGTGTTAGTCCCTTGGTCCTTAGACTTATTACTAGATATTTTCTTCTCTTAGATGCTATTGTAAATTGAGGTATTTTCCTATTTCCCATTTCAGATTTCTCATTGCTGGTGTATAGAAACACAACTGATTTTTGTTTGTTGACTTTGTATCTTGCAATTTTGCTAAATGCCTCTATTAGCATTGGAAGTTTTCTTTGGGATTCTTTGGGATTTCCTATATATAGGATTATATCAGGAGGAACCAGTCCCTGGAGAAGGGCATCATGCTTCGTAAAGTGGAGGGTCAGTGAAAAAGAGGAAAGCCATCCATGAGCTGAATTGGTACAGTGGCAACAGCAAAAGATTCAAACATAACAATAATTGTGAGCTTGGCCAAGGATCTGGCAGTGTCTTGTTCTGATGTGCATAGGTTCTCTAGCAGTCAGAATAAACTCGATGGCACCTAATAAAAACAATAAATCATCTGGGAATAAAGATAATTTTACTTCTTCTTTCCAATCTGTATACCTTTCATTTCCTTTTCTTATCTTATTACTGTGGCTAGGACCTCTACTACAGTATTGAAAAGAAGTGGCAACCTTGTCTTCTTTTTCACTTAAAGGGCAAAGTTCTACCTTTCTCCTTTAAGTATAATGTTGGCTGTGGGCTTTTCATATATGTCCTGAATCATAATGACTAATTTCCCTTCTATTCCAATCTTTAGTGTTTTTGTCAAGTAAGTGTTTTGGATTTTATCAAATGCTTTTTCTGCATTTATAGAGGTGATCATGTGGTTCTGCTCCTTTGTTGCACTGATGTGGCACATTGTGTTGATTGATTTTCTAATGTTGAGCTATCCCTGCATTCCTGGAATAAATCACACTTAGTCACGATGTATGATTCTTTTAATATGTTGTTGGAATCTGTTTGCTAGTATTTTCTGAGTTTTTTCAAGGGTGCCCACTCTCACCACTTCTTTTCAATACTGTATTAGAAGTCCTAGCCAAAAGTATTGGCCTTTAATTTTATTTTTTGTGTGTGTGTGTGTGTGGTATCTTTCTCTGGCCTGGGTATTAGAGTTATGTTTACTTTATAGAATGAATTAGGAAATACTCGTTCCTTCTCTATCTTTTAGAATAGTTTAAACAATAATACTGTCAATTTTTTTATAGATGTTTAGTAGAATTCTCTGGTCCAAGACTTTTTTTTCAGGGGATGGGTGACAGACTGGTTTCTGATCACTGATTCGATCTCGTTACTTGTGGATTTTTTCAGACTGTCTCTTTGCTCTTGCCACCACTCATCTGTAATTTTGTAGTATTGTGGTGGTTGTGAGTT